>NC_090437.1:981121417-981401417 GCF_031143425.1 Pleurodeles waltl | reverse complement strand
ACTAAGCACCACTTTGTAAGGGTGACAAAAATGGGGGTTTAGAAGGAAGAGCTTGAAGCTCACTCACACTGCGTGCAGAGGTGATGGCAACAAGAAATACAGTTTTGAGAGGAAGGAGCGAGAAGGGGGAATTGTTTAACGGCTCAAAACAGGCACACATCAAGTAAGTGAGGACCAGATTGAGGTCCCACTGAGGCATAATAAACGGAGTGGGAGGAAACAAATGGGTGAGCTCCTTAAGTAATCTACTAACAATAGGAGTTTTGAAAACGGAAGGTTGATCTGGCAATCTAAGAAAGGCTGAGACAGCCAATAAGTAACCCTTAAGGGTGCCCAAAGCAGAGCCCTGCTGGGCTAAAGAAAGGATTAACAAAACAACCTCAGCAAGAGAAGCAGAGAGGGGATCAATAGACTTGCTGGTACACCATGCCACAAACGTATGCCAACGACAGGCGTATATAGTTTTGGTGGAGGGACGCCTGGCTGCCAAGAGAACGCCACAAACTGGGAGGAAGGTCAAAGATGTCAACTGCTGACGCTCAATCTCCAAGCATAAAGGTGAAGATTAAACAGGGAGGACCATCCCCTATTGCTGCAACAGAAGATCCTCCCGAATGAGCAGTACGACTGGGATCTGTGGCTATGCTCAGTAGTTCTGGGTACCATACTCTCTGTGCCCCGTCCAGACCCACAAGGATTACTTCTATAGAGCGAAAGAATCAAAGCACAGTCTCTCAATGACACAGGTGAAGCACATGATACAGCTCCTATTCTTGAGCTCTTAAAAACTATTACTCAACCACATTCTTGTCAACTCCAGCTAATTTCAGAGTGAACTCTAGAAGGAGGTCTAGCAAAATTCTGTTTTTTCTTGCCAGCTCTTTCCACACAATAAGCCATACACTCCCCCTCTTCATCTATACCTTGGTCATGATTAGACCTCTATTGCAGTAGCACATTTGGGCTTCTGAACCCCCAAATTAAACTTTTTTTCAGTAAAGTAAACATAGAAGATAAAACTGTTGGCTCTCTTTAGATTACAGTAGGATGGTGTTACAATACAAAGAAATGTATATATTCTATTGTTTTATGTACTCTATAATGAGCACTTTGGACAACACAGAACACAAGTTATATTTAATACATCTTATATGGCAGACATGTGCATGATAAGACATTTATTGTTTATCAACATCTTTCTTGCAATCTGACCATGTCTAGGATTGTAATCTGGGGTTTATGCAGGTCTGTCCCTTCCTCTTCATACCTAGTTACACCTATGAAGCCCATTGGTTTCAGCCTGTCTGACAATGGATTAGCAGTCCTCACATTGGTTTTCTTGGCATGTGTGTGTGTCTTTTTTCCTCTATGCCTTCTTGTTTTCTTACGTGTATAACGAACATTTTATTATAATAAATTTAGTGTTATGTCTCTAAGAAAAATAAAAACTAACTTCAAAAACAATTCTAATCCCTTCACAAGGAAGTTACTGTGAATGGAAGAAACCAGGACGTCCCAGACTAACAACCCTGCAATTACCTTTTTATTTCTCTTAAACATTAGCAAGCAGTGTGAAATACAGGCCTTGTACAGAATATGAATGCACATGAAGTCAAAGAAAATATATTCACTAAAACCTCTGCATACGCAGAAGCTTTATTTTGGTCAAAACGGGTGTAAAAACTATTCCTTATGCAACAATTACAGACTATATTTTCCAGAAAGATTCATTATACTTACAGCAGCTACGGGAATGAGGATTTCCACAAACAGGCCAGCAAGTGCGTGTTTTATGTCCTTATCTTTTACTTCCAAAAAATACTGTGCACATTCCTAAATGCAAGGTTTGAACACAAAATAAGACTGTTACATTTGACATTTCTTAAAGGTACTGTGTATAACAAATAATTCAATGAATGGGGGAAGGTATCTCTACTGCTGCTTGTTCAAAGCCTTTCCAATTCATAAGTTAAAACAGTACAGTGAGTATGCCTCATATGATCAGAAACGAAAGGAAAAAATGTAATCACTACTTTACAGAATAAATTATAATTTACCTCTCTGACCTTGGATAAATCCAAAATGGCACATTACATAAAAAGCTACCTCTTGGAGGAACAAAAGATGTTCAACATTGGCAGCATCTATATTGGACGGCAAGTACAAACACTACAATAAAGTCTACATCCCATAATGCATTTATGAGGACTGGTGCTAACATTCCAGCTGTGTGTTCCCACACCCTTATAATACATATCTTTATTCACAAACATTGTGAAATGTGGTTGCAATGTATTAGGGGCAATAGTACCAAGAAACTAGGAAAATACTAAACGTTTCCGCAGAGAGGCAGCCACCTGCATGCAGGAAAAACAGCTTTAGTGTTTGCCAGCTGGGACCTTCCAGTGCTATCACAGTGAACAGCCATTCTCTGTGACAACCATGTCCTTTGTTACTGTGCATTATGTTGGCTCTGAAAATGCATTTTTTGGGGCAGGGTGGTTAGAAAAGCTTTTTATACCTCAAATCCATGGAAAATAAGGAATGGGCAAATCAAACGGTTTGGGAGTTAAAAATATATATGCAACGAAAGTTAAACGAAAGGTAGCAACTACACAGTTTACAAAACAGAGTATACCTGCATGAACTGAAAGGATGCTTCAAAGTCTTCAACAGGGTACATTTTTACACGGAAGAACTTCATTCCCATTATCAAGCTGATGATGCTTTGCACAACATGAGGACTCTGTTCCTTTTGTCGAAGTTCCTTTAACTCAGTAACAAACTTCTTTCTAACTGCTTGAAATCTAAACACAGGGAAAACCGTCATAAATAAATGAGAAAATAATTACAAACATTCTGTGACGCATGCAGAAAATAGACAACATAGGTTTATATATATATATATATAGAAAATGTCACTTACCCAGTGTACATCTGTTTGTGGCATTAGTCGCTGCAGATTCACATGCTGTGCACATCCCGCCATCTGGTGTTGCGCTCGGAGTGTTACAAGTTGTATTTCTTCGAAGAAGTCTTTTCGACTCACGAGACCGAGGGACTCCTCCCATTTCGGCTCCATTGCGCATGGGCGTCGACTCCATCTTTGATTGTTTTCCCCCGCAGAGGGTGAGGTAGGAGTTGTGTATGCTAGTAATAGTGCCCATGCAATGGAGTAATGTACATAATGTAGTTTAAAGTAATATATTTACAAATATACAGATGTTCAAGATCAACTTCTAAACGGCTACAGGCTCCCAGGGAGGCGGGTGGGCGCATGTGAATCTGCAGCGACTAATGCCACGAACAGATGTACACTGGGTAAGTGACATTTTCCGTTCGATGGCATGTGTAGCTGCAGATGCACATGCTGTGCATAGACTAGTAAGCAGTTATCTCCCCAAAAGCGGTGGTTCAGCCTGTAGGAGTTGTAGTTGTTTGAAACAATGTTCGTAGTACTGCTTGGCCTACTGTGGCTTGTTGTGCTGTTAGCACATCTACACAGTAGTGTTTGGTAAATGTATGAGGCGTAGACCATGTAGCTGCCTTACATATTTCGGTCATTGGAATATTTCCTAGAAAGGCCATGATAGCACCTTTCTTTCTAGTTGAGTGTGCCTTTGGTGTAATAGGCAGATCTCTTTTTGCTTTAAGATAACAGGTTTGAATGCACTTAACTATCCATCTAGCAATGCCTTGTTTAGAAATTGGATTTCCTGTATGAGGTTTTTGGAAAGCAATAAATAATTGTTTTGTTTTTCGAATTAGTTTTGTTCTGTCAATGTAGTACATTAACGCTCTTTTGATGTCTAATGTATGAAGTGCTCTTTCAGCTACAGAGTATGGCTGTGGGAAGAACACTGGTAATTCTACTGTGTGATTTAAGTGGAACAATATGACTTTTGGTAAAAATTTAGGATTTGTCCGTATAACTACTTTATGCTTGTGTATTTGAATAAATGGTTCTTGTATGGTAAATGCTTGAATCTCACTTACTCTTCTTAAAGATGTGATGGCAATTAAAAATGCAACTTTCCATGTTAAGTATTGCATTTCACAAGAGTGCATGGGCTAAAAGGTGGACCCATGAGTCGTGTTAAGACAATGTTGAGGTTCCATGAAGGAACTGGTGGTGTTCTTGGGGGTATAATTCTCTTTAGACCTTCCATAAATGCTTTTATGACTGGTATCCTAAATAGAGAAGTTGAGTGCGTAATTTGCAGGTAAGCAGAAATTGCTGTAAGATGTATCTTAATGGAAGAAAAAGCTAGCTTTGACTTTTGCAAATGTAGTAAGTATCCTACGATGTCTTTGGCAGATGCGTGTAAGGGTTGAATTTGATTATTATGGCAGTAATAAACAAATCTTTTCCACTTACTTGCATAGCAATGTCTAGTGGTAGGTTTCCTAGCTTGTTTTATGACCTCCATACATTCATGTGTAAGGTCTAAGTGTCCGGACTCTAGGACTTCAGGAGCCAGATTGCTAGATTCAGCGATGCTGGATTTGGGTGTCTGGTCTGTTGTTTGTGTTGCGTTAACAGATCTGGTATGTTTGGTAGTTTGACATGGGGCACTACTGAAAGGTCTAGTAGTGTTGTGTACCAAGGTTGTCTTGCCCATGTTGGTGCTATTAGTATGAGTTTGAGTTTGTTTTGACTCAACTTGTTTACTAGATATGGAAGGAGTGGGAGAGGGGGAAAAGCGTAAGCAAATATCCCTGACCAACTCATCCATAACACATTGCCCAGAGACTGATCTTGTGGGTACCTGGATGCGAAGTTTTGGCATTTTGCGTTTTCCTTTGTTGCAAATAGATCTATTTGTGGTGTTCCCCAACTCTGGAAGTAAGTATTTAGTATTTGTGGGTGAATCTCCCATTCGTGGATCTGTTGGTGATCCCGAGAGAGATTGTCTGCTAACTGATTCTGAATTCCTGGAATAAATTGTGCTATTAGGCGAATGTGGTTGTGAATCGCCCAATTCCATATTCTTTGTGCCAGGAGACACAACTGTGTTGAGTGTGTCCCTCCCTGTTTGTTTAGGTAATACATTGTTGTCATGTTGTCTGTTTTGACAAGAATGTGTTTGTGGCTTATTATGGGTTGAAATGCTTTCAGCGCTAGAAATACTGCCAATAGTTCTAAGTGATTTATGTGAAACTGTTTTTGGTGAGTGTCCCATTGTCCTTGGATGCTGTATTGATTGAGGTGTGCTCCCGACCCTATCATGGAGGCATCTGTCGTTATTACATATTGTGGCACTGGGTCTTGAAAAGGCCGCCCTTTGTTTAAATTTATACTGTTCCACCATTGAAGCGAGGTGTATGTTTGGCGGTCTACCAACACCAGATCTAGAAGTTGACCCTGTGCCTGTGACCACTGTGATGCTAGGCACTGTTGTAAGGGCTGCATGTGCAACCTTGCGTTTGGGACAATGGCTATGCATGAGGACATCATGCCTAGGAGTTTCATCACCATTTTGACTTGTATTTTTTGTTTTGGATACATGGCCTGTATTACATTGTGAAATGCCTGAACCCTTTGTGGACTTGGAGTGGCAATCCCTTTTGCTGTGTTGATTGTCGCCCCTAAGTATTGCTGTGTTTGACACGGTATAAGGTGTGACTTTGTGTAGTTGATTGAGAATCCTAGTTTGTGGAGAGTTTCTATGACATACTTTGTGTGTTGTTAACATTTTTCTAACATGTTGGTTTTGATTAACCAATCGTCTAGGTACGGGAACACATGTATTTGCTGCCTTCTGATATGTGCAGCTACGACTGCCAGGCACTTTGTAAAAACTCTTGGCGCAGTTGTTATTCCGAATGGCAACACCTTGAATTGTTGGTGTACCCCTTGGAATACAAACCTTAAGTACTTTCTGTGTGAAGGATGTATCGGTATATGGAAATATGCATCCTTTAGGTCTAGTGTTGTCATGTAGTGTTGTTGTTTGAGTAGTGGAATTATGTCTTGTAATGTCACCATGTGAAAGTGATCTGATTTGATGTAGGTATTTAATGTTCGGAGATCTAATATAGGTCTCAGAGTTTTGTCTTTTTTGGGTATGAGAAAGTACAGAGAGTAAACTCCTGTTCCTTTCTGGTGTTTTGGTACTAATTCTATTGCTTCTTTTAGTAGCAATGCCTGAACCTCTAGTCCTAGAAGATCTATATGTTGTTTTGACATATTTTGTGTTTTCGGTGGGACGTTTGGAGGGAATTTGAGAAATTCTATGCAATAACCATGCTGGATAATTGCTAGGACCCAAGTGTCTGTTATTTCCTCCCAATGTTTGTAAAATTTGGTTAGTCTCCCCCCCACAGATGTTATGTGTTGGGGATGTGTGACTAGGAAGTCACTGTTTGTTTTGAGGAGTTTTGGGACTTTGGAACTTTCCTCTATTCTTTTGGAATTGTCCCCCTCTATATTGTCCCCGAAAACTTCCACGCTGATACTGGCTCTGGTAAGTGGGTCTTGTCTGTGAGGTTGTGGGTTCTGTGCTTTGTCCTCAAAACCCCCCTCTAAACTGTGTTTTTCGAAATGTGCCTCTGCCCTGTGGGGAGTAGAGTGCGCCCATGGCTTTGGCCGTGTCAGTGTCTTTTTTAAGTTTTTCGATCGCAGTGTCCACCTCCGGCCCAAACAACTGCTGTCCGTTGAATGGCATATTCAGCACAGCTTGCTGTATTTCTGGTTTAAATCCTGATGTACGCAGCCATGCATGTCTCCTTATTGTTACTGCTGTGTTGACAGTTCTAGCAGCTGTGTCTGCAGCATCCATTGCTGACCGTATCTGATTGTTGGAGATACTCTGTCCTCCTTCTACTACTTGCTGCGCTCTCTTTTGGAACTCCTTGGGCAAATGTTCTATAAAGTGTTGCATTTCGTCCCAATGGGCCCTATCGCATCTGGCCAACAAAGCCTGTGAATTGGCAATACGCCACTGGTTTGCTGCCTGTGCCGCCACCCTTTTGCCTGCTGCGTCGAATTTTCTACTTTCTTTATCTGGAGGTGGTGCATCTCCTGAAGTATGTGAGTTCGCTCTTTTGCGCGCAGCCCCTACTACAACTGAGTCCGGTGTTAGCTGTTGTGTGATGTACACGGGGTCTGTTGGTGGCGGTTTATATTTTTTCTCCACTCTTGGAGTAATGGCCCTTCCTTTTACAGGCTCTTCAAACACTTGTTTGGAGTGTTTTAGCATTCCGGGTAGCATAGGAAGACTTTGATACTGGCTGTGTGTGGACGACAGTGTGTTAAAAAGAAAGTCTTCTTCAATGGGCTCAGCATGCAGGCTGACATTATGAAATGCCGCTGCTCTCGACACCACCTGTGCGTAGGCTGTACTATCCTCTGGTGGCGACGGTCTAGCTGGATAACATTCAGGACTATTATCTGACACTGATGCGTCATAAAGGTCCCATGCATCAGGGTCATCTTGACTCATTCCTGTATGAGTTGGGGATTGCATCATTGGTGGAGTGGCTACCGGTGATGGTTGCGGAGAGCATTGTGGAGATGGTGGCAGGGTTACTTGTTTAGCCACCTTTGCCTGTGGCTGCTTGTCTTTGTCCTGAAAGGCAAGTTTGCATTTCATTTTAATCGGAGGGAGAGTACTGATCTTCCCTGTTTCTTTTTGGATATGGAGCCTTCTTTGTGTATAGTCTGGCTATATTGTTTCCAATTCCTGTCCAAATCTATGTGTCTTCATTTGTGTGGACAGTCCTTGTTCCTCAGTGTAGGAACTCGTTTTCGGTTCAGAGGCCGGATGTTTCGGTATCGAAACCTTATCGGCTGCTTTATTCGGTTCCGACGAAACCTTCTTTACTTTCGGCGTCGTGGTCTCTCGGTGCCGACCCATTTCGGTGTCGCTATCTCAATGCCGAACCTGCTCGGAGCCACTATCTTGAGCCCGAGATTGCTGTGTGGCGGTATCTCGACCGGAGTCGGATGACTTCGTCCCCAGCGTGCCCTTTTTCGGTGCCGATGATCGGTCACCTATTTTTCGGGTTAAGCCATGGCCTGTTGGCGGTGGCGTCCCCTGGGCTTTAGTGGTTTTTTCGTGAGTTTTGTGTTTCGACGTCTTAGTCACGGTTTTCAGCGTTTCTTCGGGATCGATCTCATCCGAGTCATGGTTGGAGAATGTTTCTTCCTCCTCCTCGAAACGCTCTTGTCCTGTCGGCGCCGACGCCATTTGCAGTCTCCTTGCTCTTCGGTCTCTTAGTGTCTTCCTGGACCGAAACGCTCGATAGGCTTCACAAGTATCTTCCTTGTTTCGGCGACAAACAAGTTACAGACCAGATGCTGATCTGTATATTGATACTTGTTATGGCATTTTGGGCAGAAGCAGAATGGGGTCCGTGTTCCATCAGCCTTTAAGAGACACGTGGCCGGGCCGACCAGGCCCCGACGGGGGATTGAAATAACCCCGAAGGGCCACCGGAGCTCTTCAAAAGTCAGTGTCGATCTGTTGTAACTAACACGATACCGAATGCAAACAATACGGACGATTTTTCCGAGATTCTAACTAACTTTCCGACCCAAAACACGGAGCGAAAAGGAACACGTCCGAACCCGATGGCGGAAAAAAAAACAATCTAAGATGGAGTCGACGCCCATGCGCAATGGAGCCAAAATGGGAGGAGTCCCTCGGTCTCGTGACTCGAAAAGACTTCTTCGAAGAAAAACAACTTGTAACACTCCGAGCCCAACACCAGATGGCGGGATGTGCACAGCATGTGTATCTGCAGCTACACATGCCATCGAACATATATATATATATATATATATATATATACACACACACACACACACACACACACACACGTATATCCAAATGTTTACTCCAGCAAGGAAAAAGGCGTCACAGCACTTCATATTTTTAAGGTGTTTTGAGGATAAGTACAAGATGGAAAAGAAAGACTATGAAGACCAAAATTAGAGCAGACCCGCCTACACAATGCAGCTCCTCTTATATTTTCTGTCGGCATTGGCTCCAGTTTTATTTACGATCTTACTTTAGGCATTGAGTGGGAATGTTTCCTCCGTTATTCTGCATACACGAAAGCACACAAAATTATCTAATGGAAGACAAATGCTTACACACCTTTCCCTGGTCTTCTACACCTTACTTGATGTTTTGTTTTTATGCAACAGTATTAACCAAAATGTATGTCTCTGAACTTCACAGTATTTTAAATACTAATGAGCAAGCTACACATTCTACCCTTTAATCTAAAGGAGATTAAACATCCGTTAAGAAGATTTTAGACTATGCCACAAGGTTGAGGGTGAGAAATACGACTGCAGGAGATTAAGACCGTCATTCTGAACCTTATCATGACAAGGGGTGGAAAGCTAATGTCGTGACAAGCTACTTAAAGGGCAAAAAGAAAGGAGCGATTATTTTACTGAAAGAAAGTTGCAATTAGGGTGGCAGAATGGGAGCACAACCGTCATGGTAGATGGATCATAGCGCATTTAGGAAGGCAACAAAGATGTGTGTTATGAGGGCTTAGAGCCCCAATGCGGTTTCCTCGGGGTTCTGAAACGTTAGGAAAATAAAGCTTGTGCACTATCACAGATGGTTCTAAGTGTCTGTAGAGGCGGGGGATTTGGGGACAGGTTAACTTGCCCAGTGAGATCACACTGTACAGCCAACCGTGAAAGTAGCTACATGCCATAAGAGATCAAACCAGAAGAGCACTTTGAAAATATTTATATTTGGAAGACGTTTGGGTAGTCAAAAGCTTCAAGACGTTTTTCAATCTGTCTCAGTCCTTCCTTAGAGATATTTGAAAAATGACTGTGGGTCAAAAGACCCACCATACCATCAGGACCCCTACCATAGAACCTATCTGCATTCCTAATCATGCTAATATCAGTTTTTCTGTCTCACTTCACAAGAAGCAGGATGACAACAAAAAAGAAATCTTGCATTTCCTGGATAACGTAAGAGTGATTAGAGAATTGAACATCTATTAACGCTCCCAGTTTTCCTTTTTTTTTTTACTGATAGTTGCACACCAATGCAACAGAAATCCATGTATGTCTCTGTCTTCATTTATTTTTAATTGTGAATGCAAACAGAAACTAGGATTGTTCCAACTGATTTTCAATACGGCCAACAATGACTAAAGATGGGCAGGTTAACAGGCAGCGGAGTTTTCTAATGATTCTTTAAAGAGCAACAGATGTTCAAGTGCATAAGTAATAACTTAGATATGGCTTGAGATGGCATTAAAATCCATCCAGTACCCAAGTGTAAATGTGTAAACATTTGAGTTACAACTTATTTTTTCATAAAACCATAAATAAGAATAAATACAAATAAAATGAGCAAAATATGGATACATAAACAAACATTTTTATTAGAAGTAAAATTTATCTGATTGATCATCAAATCACGGTTATGGCAAGCCAGGCAGGTTATGGCCATCATCACTTAAGTTACTGAGTAAAAGGGTGGCAGCATAAATAGAAAACTTGTTTAGCTAAGATAAAGTGTAGAGTGCCTGATGCAGTATTAAAAATGGAGAAAGGCATAAGGTGACTAAGGAGAAAGCTAGTAGAGGATGAAAAACCTTTACGCACAATTTTAGACTGAACTCAATTAGGGCAGACTATCTATAGCTTCTAGATTGACTTGTCAACCACTAGTGATTGGGAAAAGCAGTCATTGGAGTATCTCTTCTCAATGCCGGAAACATTCAAACTTTTGCATTAAACTACTAGAAGGGCCAGTAATCATCAGTTTATGAAAGCATGCACCACCTCACTTAGTCTAAGACTTCATTGGCAGTGACTGACTAGTCACTTTGATCACACTGAGGGTTGTGCAGTGGAGCCAACAACAGAAGTAAAGCTGATTAGGAGCCTTAGATGTCCCTAAGATCACTGCCTATTCACAGTGTTAAATATGGACGGTAAACAACCTAAAGTTCTCAAGTTATAATTTAACTATTCAAAATATTAACCCAGCACAATCTTGCTTTTTAAAATGTCATCTCTCAGGGACAAGTTCCTTGCAATTATGTCATGTGTATGAAAAGACTACATCTGTTGATTCAGCGGAGGCTACCCATGGCCCAAGAAGCATACAAGTAATTAGAAAAGATCTTATGGTGATTTTTAAAGGAGCACGTAAGAGATGCCATTTTATCTGGTCTTCAGCTCAAGAGGCAAGGTCAATACAGTAAAATAAGGACAAGTAACAAAGAAGAAGACAGGACTCTTGGGACTGCTTCTGACTCTTGATTTAAGAAAAGGCACAAGGCAAGTAGGTTTGTTATCCTGCTACCATCATTTCTGGAGCCCCATGCTACGCAAGATAAGATAGGGAAATAATACTGAGGGTGTTCATGTAGAAAATGAGGAATTTAACATGGCAGCAGACGATGATAGCATTTCATTTTTTTTATTTCTGTGCTTTGTAGACAAACGATTACACACAGATGGGATACCCAGTCATTCAGAGCAAAACTAAGAACATTTAAGCAGACAAGGATGTGGTGCTAGATAACAAAGGCCTGGTTCTTTCCAAATCAAGGACTGTGGCTTTCTTATTCATGTTGCCTTCAGCATCAAAGACATGATCACAAGGTCTGGGTCAGTGATGGTCCCTCAAAGTTGTCAAATATTTGGGCTAGAAACATTAAAACCTAGAAAGTGTAACCTAGTATGCCTACGTTTAAAGGTTTTTCAAGCTGTTAACCAAATTCCTGACACTGTGTTGGAAAAGAAGGTTCTTTTAGTCTCATGTATCTTGTCTCTTGGTAAATTTTTACAAGTCATTTGAAAAGTAACTTCAAGGCATGAATGCAAGAGCACAGAAGTAGTGTAAACAGGAAGAAGCTTCAGGTGGAATTAACCACCTCAATTTTTATAGCTATCTGGCTTTATTGCCAGACAGGAATTTCAATGGTTCCATGAAGTTTCACTGAGGAGTCAGTTACCAAAATGGTGAACTTAAGAAAGATCTTGGCACTTCTGGCAACATCACTGTAGTCATGATTCAAAAACTTATAACTGCTGAAATCTTTATGAAGGATTTTAATTGACAATGGCCAAGCATTGATGTTAACTGAAACTGCTAGTTTGCAGGATGATTAAGTGTGGAAAAAACAAAAAGGTTTAATTAAGTTGAAAAATCTTTGATTGGGAAAAGTGGGCACAAAGAGGAACAGTGATTAATGGTCTATCTGAAAAATCATTACCACTTTCCTTTGCCTAATTGAGGGAAATGTAAGGTTTCATAATTTTTTAAAGCATGTGTTCAATGCACAAAAGCGGATATCCCTGACCTGAAATCCTTAATTTTGAATCTTTCCAAGAGAGGTAGCTTTGTGCCAGGCTTAATAAGCTATTATGTCCAACAAACAGACAACTTGACCTTCGGGTCATAGTGCCCGATTCCAAACTTCAGGCTGTCCAGAATTGAACCAATAGCTAGAAAGCTCCATTCAAAGTATATATTACTGCTGCCAAAGAGAAATCTCAATTTAGGGTAATACTGATGGTTCTGTGGCTCCCTAAAAGCTGAACAACTTGAGAACACTGCCATTTCGTACTTACTGGCAATGTAAGGGTGAGATGGGAGACTTATTAGATATATTGCCTAGGTAAATCGACATCTTTTGGGCAAAGGTACAAACCTTGAGCCACAACAACTGGACTATGCTACATGATCAATGACCTGTAAGTCACTTGGGTTTCAACTAAACTGAACAAATCAGTCTGGATGACATCTTACAGTCTGACATCCTCCTGGCTGCCACACAAGAGACTATATTCTGATTTGGAAGATGCACAAACAAGCATTTGCAATGCAACAGGTCTTGCAATTACTCGCGTTGGAGCTATTCGTGTTGTGGAGTGACAAACGTAAAGCAGTTACCAAGGAAAACAAAGGATTTTTGAAAGACGAGCCCATGAATACGTGGGTGTGGTTAAAAACCCAGATACATACCAACATGTCAGAAAAGCAGCTGCTATGCTCAACCTAAAAATCTTAATGGGGGTGGGAGGGTGAAAATTATGCAGAACAGATTGTGGTGCAAGGTAGCAAAGGCACAGTTCTTTCAAGACCAACAACTTTGGCTTTCTTACTGGTCACATCATTTTACAAACTATCACCTAAAGCATGTTCACATTTAAAGGAAAAATTAAGTAATTAAACTAGTACAGTAGTTCATTTTTGTAGAGTTTACAGTTTCTCCGTTTTCAACCCAATAGAGAAAAAAATACTGATGAAGTGGGACATGACTGAATTTTTTTCCAAATATGTTCATTATGTAAGCAAGGAGATTGAGAACCTTTTAATATTACTTGGTAGGATAGATATGAGATCCCTGTCACTGTTAGCAGTTCTGAATTGCTGTTATTAACCCTTTTTGTGACGGGGACATAATGGTTACATCCGCCAACACAGTGCTCCTGTGCTGAGGACGTAACCATTACATCCTGGCACATGAGCTCAGAGGGAGTGCTCCCTCTGTGGGCTGGGATGAAAGGGGAAGCCCAGGGGGGGCAGAAACCCCTAGACACCAGAGATATCTTTTTGTTTATGTTTACTTTTGTTTTTTTCATATATGGGGAGAGACCCCTTAGGCAAGGGTTGCTCCCCTGGGGGGCAAATTGTATTTAGACCATTTCTGGCCCTCTTGGGGGCAGATCGGCCTATTTTTGTTAGGACAATCTGTCCCCATGGGGGGCAGAAACCACTAGACACCAGGGATCTTTATTTTTTTGTATCAATTTCACACAAGGGTAGCGACCACTTAAGCTAGGGTAGATCCCCTGGGGGGTGGGGGGTTTTGGAATTTATTTTAGGCCATTTTTGCCACCTTTGGGAGCAGATCTGCCTATTTTTATTAGGTGTCTAGTGTTAAAAAATGCACAGTTTTGCTAGGTTTCCCAAGGTGCTGGCTGAGCTAGAGGCCAAAATCCACAGCTAGGCACTTTGCAAAACAACAGCTCTGCTTTCTTTGGGAAAGTCCACCTTGTGTTTTGGGGCATTTCCTTACAAAGTGAGGTACCATTTTTATCAGGAGACTTGGGGGAACGCATGTGGAAAGACATTTGTGGCTCCTCTCAGATGCCAGAACTTTGTCACTGAAATGTGAGGGGAAAGTGTTTTTTGCCCAAAGTGAGATTTGCAAAGGATTCTGGGTAGCAGAACCTGGTGAGAGCCCCATAAGTCACCTCATCTTGGATTACGCTAGGTGTCTAGTTTTCAAAAATGTGCAGGTTTGGTAGGTTTCCTTAGGTGCCGGCTGAGCTAGAGGCCAAAATCTACAGCTAGGCACTTTGCAAGAAACATGTCAGATTTCAAAGTAAAAATGTTGTGTCCATGTTGCGTTTTCTGTCGCGAGCATTAGGCCTACCCAAGCAACAAGTGTTATTGCCCCTTTTCTTACTCTACATTTTTTCCTTCCAAATGTAAGACAGTGTGTAAAAAAGACGTCTTTTTGAGAAATGCCCTGTAATTCACATGCTAGTATGGGCACCCGGAATTCAGAGATGTGCAAATAGCCACTGCTTCTCAACATCTTATCTTGTGCCAGTATGGAAATACAAAGGTTTTCTTGATACCCTGTAGGAAAGTACCATCTTGCCTGGCATGTTACCCCCATATGTCACTGTATATATGTTGTTTTAGTCTATGTGTCACTGGGACCCTGACAGGCATGGCCCCAGTCCTCATAAGTCTGTGCCCTGCATGTGTTCCCTGTGTGATGCCTAACTGTCTCACTGAGGCTTTGCTAACCAGAACCTCAGTGGTTATGCTCTCTCTGCTTTCCAAATTTGTCCCTAACAGGCTAGTGACTACATTTACCAATTCGCATTGGCATACTGATACACCCATATAATTCCCTAGTTTATGGTACTGAGGTACCCAGGGTATTGGAGTTCCAGGAGATCCCTATGGGCTGCAGCATTTCTTTTGCCACCCATAGGGAGCTCTGACAATTCTTACACAGGCCTGCCACTGCAGCCTGAGTGAAATAACGTTCACAGCCATTTACCACTGTACTTAAGTAACTTATAAGTCACCTATATGTCTAACCTTCACCTAGTGAAAGTTGGGTGCAAAGTTACCCCCACATCGTTCAGGGAAAATTCCCCCGCACTTTGTGAGTGCGGGGACACCATTACAGGCGTGCACTACACATAGGTCACTACCTATGTGTAGCGTCACAATGGTAACTCCGAACATGGCCATGTAACATGTCTAAGATCATGGAATTGTAACCCCCATTCTGGTATTGGGGGGACAATTCCATGATCCCCCAGGTCTCTAGCACAGTACTCGGGTACTGCCAAACTGCCTTTCCGGGGTCTCCACTGCAGCTGCTGCCAACCCCTCAGACAGGTTTCTGCCTTCCTGGGGTCCAGGCAGCCCTGGCCAATGAAGGAAGAACAAAGGATTTCCTCAGAGAGAGGGTGTTACACCCTCTCCCTTTGGAAATAGGTGTGAAGGCGGGGGAGGAGTAGCCTCCCCCAGCCTCTGGAAATGCTTTGATGGGCACAGATGGTGCCCATTTCTGCATAAGCCAGTCTACACCGGTTCAGGGATCCCCCAGCCCTGCTCTGGCGCGAAACTGGACAAAGGAAAGGGGAGTGACCATTCCCTGACCTGCGCCTCCCAGGGGAGGTGCCCAGAGTTCCTCCAGTGTGTCCCAGACCTCTGCCATCTTGGAAACAGAGGTGTTGGGGGCACACTGGACTGCTCTGAGTGGCCAGTGCCAGCAGGTGACGTCAGAGGCTTCTTCTGATAGGCTCTTACCTCTCTTGGTAGCCAATCCTCCTAACCTAGTAGCCAAACCTCCTTTTCTGGCTATTTAGGGTCTCTGCTTTTGGGAATTATTCAGATAACGAATGCAAGAGCTCACCAGAGTTCCTCTGCATCTCCCTCTTCACCTTCTACCAAAGGATCGACCGCTGACTGCTCAGGACGCCTGCAAAACCGCAACAAAGTAGCAAGACGACTACTAGCAACATTGTAGCGCCTCAACCTGCCGGCTTTCTCAACTGTTTCCAGGTGGTGCGTGCTCTCGGGGTAGCCTGCCTTCACCCTGCACCAGAAGCTCTGAAGAAATCTCCTGTGGGTCGACCGAATCTTCCCCCCGGCTAACGCAGGCACCAAAAGACTGCAACACTGGTCCTCTGGGTCCCCTCTCATCCTGACGAGCGAGGTCCTTGGAACTCAGCAACTCTGTCCAAGTGACTCCCACAGTCCAGTGACTCTTCAGTCTACGTTTGGTGGAGGTAAGTCCTTGCCTCCCCACGCTACACTGCATTGCTGGGTACCGCGTGATTTGCAGCTGCTCTGGCTCCTGTGCACTCTTCCAGGATTTCCATCGTGCACAGCCAAGCCTGGGTCCCGGCACTCCTTCCTGCAGTGCACAACCTTCTGAGTTGTCCTCCGGCATCATGGGACTCCCTTTTGTGACTGCGCGTGGACTCCGGTTCACTTTTCTTCTAAGTGCCTGTTCAGGTACTTCTGCGGGTGCTGCGTACTTCTGCGGGTGCTGCATGCTTCTGTGAGGGCTCCCTGACTTGCTGGGCGTCCCCTCTGTCTCCTCCTCCAAGTGGCGACATCCTGGTCCCTCCTGGGCCACAGCAGCACCCAAAAACCTCTACCGCAACCCTTACAGCTAGCAAGGCTTGTTTGTGGTCTTTCTGCGTGGGAACACCTCTGCAAGCTTCATCGTGACTTGGGACATCAGTCTTCCAAAGGAGAAGTCCCTAGTCCTCTTCTTTCTTGCAGACAAGCTTCATCCAACAGGTGGCAGCTTCCTTGCACCCTCAGCTGGCATTTCCTGGGCTCCTGCCCACTCTCGACACTGTCGCGTCTATTGGACTTGGTCCCCTTGCCTTACAGGTACGCAGGCCTGGAAATCCACTGTTGTTGCATTGCTGGTATTTGTTTTTCCTGCAGAATCCCCCTATCACGACTTCTGTGCTCTATGGAGGTAGTAGGTGCACTTTACACCTACCTTTCAGGGTCTTGGGGTGGGCTATTTTTCTAACCCTCACTGCTTTCTTACAGTCCCAGCGACCCTCTACAAGCTCATATAGGTTTGGGGTCCATTTGTGGTTCGCATTCCACTTTTGGAGTATTTGGTTTGTGTTGCCCCTTTACCTATGTGCTCCTATTGCAATCTATTGTAATTCTACACTGTTTGCATTACTTTTCTTGCTATTACTTACCTAATCTTGGTTTGTGTACATATATCTTGTGTATATAACTTATCCTCATACTGCGGGTACTCACTGAGATACTTTTGGCATATTGTCATCAAAATAAAGTACCTTTATTTTTAGTAACTCTGTGTATTGTGTTTTCTTATGATATTGTGCATATGATACAAGTGGTATAGTAGGAGTTTTACATGTCTCCTAGTTCAGCCTAAGCTGCTTTTCCATAGCTAACTTCTATCAGACTAAGCTGCTAGAACCACCTCTTCTACACTAATAAGGGATAACTGGACCTGGCACAAGGTGTAAGTACCTCTGGTACCCACTACAAGCCAGGCCAGCCTCCTACATACCCATTTCTCACTTTTTATATTTCACCAAATTAATTGCTGTATGCCCGGTATTCAATGAAAACCCGTTGCAAGGTGCAGCTCCTTTATTGGCTCTGGGTACCTAGAGTTCTTGATGAACCTACAAGCCCTATATATCCCCGCAACCAGAAGAGTCTAGCAGATTTAACAGTATATTGCTTTTGAAAATATGACATTGCAGGAAAAAGTTAGAGTAAAACATGTAGAAAAATGGCTGCTTTTTGTTTCACCTCAATTTCAATATTTTTTTTATTTCAGCTGTTATTTTCTGTAGGAAACCCTTGTAGGATCTACACAAATCACCCCTTGCTGAATTCAGAAGTTTGTCTACTTTCCGAAAATGTTTAGCTTTCTGGGATCCAGCATTAGTTTCACACCCATTTGTCACTAACTGGAAGGAGACTCAAAGCACAAAATAATAGTAAAAATAGGGTATGTCCCAGTAAAATGCCAAAATTGTGTTGAATAATGCTGTTTTCTGATTTAAGTCTGCCTGTTCCTGTAAGCTGAGAAGATGGAGATTTTTGCACTGCAAACCCTTCGATGATGCCATTTTAAGGGAAAAAAAACACACACAACCCTTTGTTCCCATTTTGTTTTGTTTGTTAAACGAAATTTTTGCTGTATTTTGGCAAATTTCTTGGTCTCCCTCAGGGGAGCCCTTAAACTCTGGGTACCACTAGAATCCCTAGGATGTTGGGAAATAAAATAAAAAAAGGGACGTAAATTTGGTGTGGATAGCTTATGTGGACAAAAAGTTAGGAGTGCCGAAGCGCGAACTGCCCCAAATAGCCCAAAAAAGGCTCGGCACATGAGGGGGAAGGCCTGGCAGCGAAGGGGTTAAGTTAGAACCAGGGCTCATTTGTTATTCTCTTCCTTTTGTGTCCTTTTCCCACGAAAGCTCATTTTCATTCAAGTTATTTTAACTCAAAAAAATCTGCCTTTGAATGGACAAGTGTACGGTTCAGTGAACAGCTGAAATTCGCCAATTGGAACAAATAATGGAAAACAACAAAACAGTGTTTAATAAACTTACTTTGATTGAGCAAGTACACCTATGACCTCTGCATATAAATCGGCAATAATATGCACATTCCCAGTGTTTGTTCCTGAATACCTAAATAAAAAAAATAAAAAATAAAAAAGGATTGTCATATTCACACCATATTATAAACGTAATACTTTTTTGCTGACAGTGTCCTAGAATATGCCTTCTCATTTCTTTCTAATTTAAAGCTTTGGTCCACAGGAGGAAAATAGCTAGTATTTCGCTAGTGCCATCAATAATTCAAAATTTCCAGTAAAATGGGTAAGCCATCAGAAAGGTTACAAATTGAAATTCTTAAAATGAACCAGCCACTCAAAATTAACATTTCATTCTATCAGGTATAGCTTTTCTATGCAAATCCGTCTGAAGCACAATGCACATGAATTGCCCAGCCCAAACTATTACAGCTCATGCCCTCTAAATGGAACACAAGTAACTTGTTTCAAGCTTTATGTGAACAGTGAATTATGTTTGATGAACCCTGGGTGAGACGAACAATCCAAACAGTGCTGGTAAAATATCTTTTTACGGTTTGTAAAGGTTGAAAACACCAAGGTCAACGAAAATTATAAACCTAATATAAGAAGGTACCTCGTTTTTGCATAAACACAAACCTCCCAATGTGAGTCCCAAGCAGTGGTTAATTTGTGCTTGTAGCTTCCGGCACTTGTTTCTGAGGGACGGCCCTTAGTTTTGTGCCTCAAGCATTTACTGTGAGCAAAAGACACATACGGGAAAGACGGAGGAAGAGAAAAATGGAAAAGCGTCAGGAAGGGGAAAAGCAGGAAGCTGCAAGAGTGAGCCGAAGGGGCAGGGAGGCGCTATAAATGGATTAATGACGCCCGAAATGACTTTAGGATTACGCTGCCTCAGTATTCCGTGTTCGCACTTTTAATTGCAGCAGCCGCAAGTTTAAGAGGAGAGCTTTGAGTACCGGCACGTTTTCATTTACAAATTAAGCACTGGTCCCAAGTGCATTAATAATTGTAGTACAAGATAAGGATTGCATTAGGATTCACACTTTAGTGTTTTTCCAGATTCTCTGGCATATCCAAGGGTCTACAGTCAAACAACTCTTACATATGGCCCAAGAATGGCAACATTCCCAAAAAATGTGTCTGCTGTTATATCTTGCTGTAAGCCATCCAATTCTTTCCATTTATTTTAGCTGGAGTATTTTACTATGTGTATTAAGGCGCTTTTCATCAAATACGGCAAAGACTGGATAGTCTGTTATTAAGGGGTATCATTGTATTTTACTGCGTTCTGAGTGTCTAACACTCCTCACCTTTTTGAATAAGGTTTACACTACTCTTGTTATTCAAAGTCAAATGCTATGGAAAGTACTTGGTTGCGCAATATGTAAACAGCCCAGCCCAAACTATTACAGCTCATGCCCTCTACGCAATATGTATACAATAGTTATTCAGCCCAATATTCAGGGGTAACAGACAATGTCAAAAATATAGCCCAGAAAAACCTGGAGCTAATTGAACCAGGTCTTCAACACATCTTTCACTATCCTTTCCCTAATGTGGATTTTTTTTTATTTATGTAAAACTTCAGAATGTACTTCCCAATATTAAAAGCACAGTCGTGCTTTGGCATAAAAAAAAACTTCCCTAGACTGACATTGTGAGAAAACAGGGCTGATTGCAGAGGCCCCATAACTTTTTGCCCCCATTTTCCTCTTTTTGCTGGTGTTTTCCTGACTTTGATGGTGCCCTGGGTACTGCTAACCAGTCCCAGGGCCTGTGCTCTGTGTAAAATGGATATGCAAATTAGGCTAATTATAATTGGCTAAGTTAACCTACCTATAAGTCCCTAGTATATGGTAGGGCATGTAGGTTTAGGGACCACAGCATAGGTGGTGCACACCTAGGTGCATTGCTGAGGTGCCCAGTGTCATTTTAAAAGCAAGCCTGCCTTGCTGGCTGCTTTTAAATTAAAGTTATATGCAAATTCGAATTTGGAATTAAAGGTACTTCCAAAGTCTTAAACTACCTTATTTTTACATATAAGTCACCCCTAAGGTGTGCCCTATGTGCCCCTAGGGCTGGGTGCCATGTAACTATAAGCAGGGACTTTATAAAAATAGATTTATAAACCCTGGTGAGGTAAAAACAGCCAAATTCGTTTTTCCCTCATTGAAGTAAATGGCCTTCATAGGCTAGAATGTGCAGACTTTATTTTAAATTTTAAAGTCTCCTTAAATGTTACATACCAATAATTTGGTATCAAATTGATTGTTATAATAAATCCCACAACTTCCAGTTGTGGGATTTAATATAACTAGTTCAGGTAAAAAGTTTAGACTTTACCTAAAAAGTTGCCAATTTCAGCTCTGCATTGTTTTTGCTGCTGTGCTCTGATTGGCCAGCCTGCAGCAGCTTCTGCCAGGCTACCTTGATGAGGTGTGAAGTGGCCTGACTTCACACAAAGGAATGTGCTTGGGGGAGAGAATCTCCCCTCAGCAGATGGTGAGGCAGGAAGGGGGAGGGCTGCCAAACTGGTCTTCAAAGGCAGAGAAGGACATTTGCAGCACCCAGCAATACCCCCACATCCTGCAACCCCAGACAGTTAGGTGCCCCCTTGATTAGATTAGGAGAGGGCAGGAGAGGGGTGTGTTTATGATTTTTAGCCACACCAGTGGGTGGGCTCAGCCAGATGTAACCTCCAAAAATCAGATTCATCCATGTTGGATTTTTAGAGACTGTTGCCTTCTGGGATGGATTTTTGCCACACTTCCCAGGAAGTGGTCATCACAGGGGGACGACCCTGTCCCTGATTGGAGAACCAGGGCCCCCCTGCTTTTCACCCAGGAGCAAAGATAAAACTGGCAGACCTGCACCCACACCTCAGATCCCCTCCAGAATTCAACAAGAAAGGAACTAAAGAAGAAGAAGGACTGCCCTGCTGGACCCCTGGCCTGCACCTGGACCCTGCACTCAGAAAGACTGCACCAGCTGCACACTTGGGCTTCACCACAAGAAGGACTTTGCCTGGCTTCAACTGGTTCAAGGAGGGACTCCCTGTTTGCTACAGGTGAAAAATTGCTAACCAGAGTCCCCTGCACCAACTCCTGAAGAAAGCGACCAGCTGACCACTGTCCAGTGGCCAAAAAGGAGTTTGCGCCAGGTGCATTCTGGGAGTTGAAGTCCGCACCCCCCAAGGACCATCACAGAACTTCTGGACCCTTGGGGTGAGCTGTGGACCCCAAAAGAACCTTAAAAGAACATCTGGGTGAAGCCCCAGAAGTTTGGAAAAGATTTGAGAATTTTTGGAAAAAAGCTCCAGAGAGGGACCGGCCCGCCACGGAAATTCTAGCCGGCTTGCCTCAACCGCGACCCGGCCTGACTTCGTGGTTCGTCCCGGTAAAGAAAAACATCCAAAAAAGAGACTAAGTCCGAACGTAAAAAGTTGACCGGGACCTCCCAGCCATCGTATCCGAGAAGGGCTCCATGGACGTCGGATCAAGATCCAGGTTTACCCCGGTCGAAGGATTTTCATCTCGAAAAAACGACTAAGTCCGAAGGTAAAAATCACCACCGAGGAAACAGACTTCGCGTATCCGGACAAGGGCTCCAGGAGGTCGGATTCAACTGGCAGGTTCGTCCCGGGGAAGAAAAACATCAAAAAAGAGACTAAGTCAGAAGGTAACTTTTTAACCGAGGCCTCCCGCGACTTGTAGCCGAGCAGGGCTCCATCGCGGTCGGCCTGAAAGTTTGACTTTGCCCCGGTCCTGGTGCAACCAGATGACCCGATTGGCGCTTTTTTGTTTCTAAGCGCTAGAAAATAATAATACTTTAAAAATTCATATCTCCGGTTCCCCTGAACCGATTTTAATCGTTTTTGTGTCATTTTAAAGATAAAAATATAAGCTATTTTTATAAATTGGTTTTGGATTTTTAAACTGTTTCCTGTGTTTTATTTAATTACTGTTTTGTGATATTTGAATGCTTTACACTTTGTCTCCTAAGTTAAGCCTTGACGCTCGATGCCAAGCTACCAAGGGTAGAGCTGGGATTAATTTACTGAGACCTAACTGTACCTATGTGGAGGTTAGTGGCTTGTTGCTAGGTGTAGGTACCTACCTGCCCTACCAATAACCCATTTTCCAACAGACATCTTTTTGTTTGCATTAACACAACATATAATTAAGTAAAATATAAATGTTCTTTAACTACGGTTTTCCAAAACTAGAATTTCTAATAGCCTTACTTCTTTGTATCATTTCCCGCTGTCAGGTTAGGAAGCCCTTGTACACTTCAGTAACAGGAGCGCGGGAAATGCAATTGATATGTGCAGCTCAAACACTACATTAAGTTAGTCCAAACTTCAGATCAGTTAGTAGATGTGCTCTGAACTCCACCAACCCTACGGCCATCATACCTCAGATTTAATAGTACACTGAGGAAAATAAAATATAGGCGCTTTGAAGGGAAAATATGCATGTGAATCTATGACCAAAAGCTGTAACTTACTTTCTTACTTATTGCCAGTTCCTAAATCACAGTTTTTAACAACCATAAACCTGCACTTTATTTTTATACATGTGGTCTGGACCTTCAATGTGTTTTGTGATAGGCAGCTTCTTAAAAAGTGCTCTTCACAAGAAAAAAAGACGCAGATTTTAATTTGTCTATTTTTACTCTTTCTGATATGTCATGAACTGCTTTTTTTGTCTGCACTTTGATTGTTTTGGAAGTTAATAATCCTTATCCGATCAAACTTAACTTCTTCTATTCCAGACCATTGTATCTTTCATACTAAAATGAACCAAATATTGTATTATACACTATAAAATGTATTTTGAACATTCTGGAAAACATTACCTGTAACCCAAAGGGACTGCCCTGGGCTGTTCAGAAGACTGGTCTATACAAATTTGCTTATGGTCAAATTTGTATTTGAAAGGATAGATGAAAACGATCAGGGTAAAGAGGGTTTGGTTGTATTTTATTTATTTACACAGGATACATGGATGATTTCCCTACCCTATGCAGAGGTAGGAAACAAAATACAAATGGCTACAGGCATCTTGCAAACCAAACATTTAAAGATCTTGTTTATTTTAACCATTCAACCGACATTTTACATTTTTGGACATGTTGTTCATTTGCAATAAAAACCCCTGGCCACATCTTTAATTTAAAAACTAAGAGATGAGACCCATATCTTAAACTACAGTACCTACCATCAATGGGCATTAAAAAATAATTAAACTGTACCTCAACTTATGTGGACTACAGAAACTAAAGAACACTAAAGGCAATATTATAAGTTGTTAGAATACCAAAGAACTTGGTTTACTACAGCTATACTTGAAATGCTGAACTCTACAGTGGGCAAAAGTCCTAGCTTGAACTTGTAAACTCTAAAAGAGATACAATAAAAGAGAATTATTTCTTCCAAAATACTCTAATCAAAGCAGTAAAATTAAAAATGAATTATGAAATGAGTCACCATGCTTGTTTGTGTAAACACGTAATAGTCCTGCAGGTTTTGACATGGGAGCAGGGGTTCAGAGGGGGGAACCTTCGGTTGCAGCACCTCTGTCAAGAAATTAGTCTTAAGGGCCACTGAGGGTAAGCTGAAGGGTCCAACATCTCAGCTGCCCTCCTCACCACCACTACATAAGAGGCTCCTTCTGCAATAGCCATAGAAGGGGGAGAAAGCATACCAGTATCTGGAGATGTGCCCAGATCACTGGCTTCACCCAAGATCTCATTCCAGTCTATTTGATCCTCATATGGCTAGTATTCTAGAAGGTCCAGCAAGCCCTCCCATTTTTGCCCAGCAGATTAGGAGGCTCAGGATCCGGTCAACAAGGTAAAGCTGCTGGAGTCAAAGTCTGAGTCAAGTGACGCTCATCTGGCTCTGTGCCAGAGTCAGGGATGACAATGAGGATGGCGCTGCCAGTGGGTCACATCCAACCTTAAAGGCACTCCATCAGGATTGGACTGCCCAACAATGAGATGCATGGCTTCATAAAATTCTTTCAATTAGGCAGGGGTCACTCCAGCTCCCAGAAACTCTGGGAGGCAGGAGTCAGCCCAGGCTGAAGAAAGAAGCCTAGAATTAAGACGCTCCCATGTCGCGTCAGCCGACGGGTGAAGAGAAGTCGAAGAGCGATTTGACTTCTTACTCTTTTTGTGCTTCAACTTACCCAATCGTTACTAGTACTTTGAGTGGGACGACTACAACTTCAGACTTCGCGACCGGTCCTGGGACCTTCCTCTCAACTGAGACCTCAACCTGCACAGTCAATCACGTACCGGGCCATCAGCTTTATGGATTGTTCCCTCAACGCCTTTGGATGCATGGCCCAGTATTCGGAGCACGACTTCAAGTCATGGTCGAAACACCACAAGCAAGTTTCAGACACCACAAGCAGACGAGGTGCGTATCTGTCACAGATATCGCCCAATGACAGGATCCGCAGGGCTTAAAACCCGTCTTCTGTGACAACATCCTCGACACACCAGGAGTAATCTCAAAAAATTTGACTAAGAGTTGAAAAAGCCCAGTCAGAAAACGAATGAGGGTTAGATCGCTCTAGGATCAAAGAGGTAGCTCTCTCTCTGATCAGTGCTGTCTGGCACCAAAAGAAAAGAACTTACATTGGCACACCTGGGTGGCGCCTATATAGGAACCACAACATAATTTCTAGCGCAGACGAAGCCAATGATGGATGCTGAGCCAATCAACATCACCTACTAGTGCGCAGGGGTACTGCTCATGAAAAATCTTCGATTCAGTTGGACACCTGGGGATAAAATATAAGAAATATGCAGCTAGAAGTCCATCAGATTGTCATCACAACAGGGTCCAAATACTTGTACCAGGGAAGCTGGTGTTAGAGTTGGCATTTACTCTGGGGCCAGTGTGGAGGTTTAGACTGGCTTAAGTATGGACCTGGCAGCAAGGCCAGAGGGGAAGTTGACATAGGGTGTAGGCCTGCTAGTGGAACTCCAACAAGGGGCACTTATGGCTCTGCAGTGTCCTAAGATGCACCTGGGGGAGTCAGCAGCCACTATTTACTGGGAAATTGACAACAGCTTATGAAATTTGAGGTGTGCCAGGACCACAGGGGAGACAAAATGGGTCCAAAAACACTTTTAGAGGTGGGATGGGGAGGAGTCCCACTTGGGTATCTTGAAATTATCACACTTTTTTTATTTGACACTGATTTGCCTTTGTGTGAATGAGGACAAACCTATCACAGGACTTCAGACTGACAGAACCCCAGGGATGATAGGCAAATGTGTGGACATGTGAGAGTTTGTATTCTGCAGCTGAGGCATCACTCAACTGTATTTTCCTTGGCACTCAGTCTGGAAAAATGTAGGAGTCCTCAGAAAAATGGACGAAGTTGGAAGCTGAGACTCTGGATCCACATTGAAGCGTGTGGAAAGAAAATAACAGACTTCAGGGCACAGGGGTAGCACTTATTTGCATTTCTGCTCTATCATTTCCAGGGCAATATGAAGTCACAAGGGTGCCATGAAGAGCCATAAGGTACCATATACCAGCACATGGGAACACTGCTGAGAACATATCTATAACCAGTGTGGTACCTGAAAGCATTCAGTAGAAATCTGTAGTTAGAAATATCCATGAGAGATAGTTGTGCAATCATCTTTTCATATTAAGGGAATAAGGAGTTCCTTCATATTAATGTCTTCAAGATTATCAGCTAATTCAGATGGAAATCTGATGTGAACTTTTCAGCTGACAACTGGTTTGATATTGTGTTTTCTTCTTAAGGAGTTTGAAGCAAACACTATTTGTTGCCTTAAATTGGACTGTGGCTATTTACTGAATAAAGGTTAGCAAGGCGGAAAGTCCTCAAATCCATGGTGTTGGTATTAAAGTTCTAATCAGAAGTCAACTCCTGTGTCTGCACAGGGTTCTAGACAGGCTTACAGCATCCTAGGAATTTCTGTGTGGATCGCATAACATGGCTCTGGTTTCTGAAACAAGAGGCCAACTGCCTGGAAGTGTACACAACATCAGTTTCTTTGAGAGATGCTGGTATACCTAGTATGTGGGCTCAATGGCCCTCTTTTCACTGTCTATTCAGCTGTTCTTGTGTCTTCTTGTATCGATCTGATTCCTATAGCAAATACTATTAGAGAGATGCATGGAGTCATAATTACTAGGGGCAACTTAAGACTGGTAGAAGAGACTTTTTGTGCCTGAAAGGTGTAGCCATGGATGTTAGTTTGGAAGTACAATCTGCTGATGGGTACAGTTTTCCTTCAGCCATCACTAACATTCATCCTACAAAGATTACATCTTGTGTTGAGGTTAGGGTTGACTTATGCATATCCCCAAAGGTTCTGAACCTACTACAGAATAGTTCTTGTTTTTAAAGCAGAAGCATCAATCAGTGGGATACTGAAAACGCCAGAGGTTTTTCTTGTCACAGAGGAGCAGCTCAGGGAGCCATGTGTTTGGTAAATACCCTTCAGCCAATTTTAGGCCAAAATGGATCACTGAATTGCTAATGTCCGATCTAATTCTCATACTAATCTATGTTTTGGTTGGGCTGGGGAAGTAAAATAAAAACATTCTGATTGTCTGGAGACAAATAATCCTTTTGGGGAAAAATTAGATGTGGAAATAATTTTCACAGATCTTAAATGTGAAAGATTTGCCTATTACCAAGCGATTTCTGGTATGGTGCATTATTGGTAATAAAACACGTCCCCGATTTGGAACTCGCGCCTTCTACATGCACTGACAATGTTTTATATCATCTCACTTAAAGCATGCAAAATAATATTTAGAAGAACAGTTCTGACATCGCACATTAAATCTGTTGTGAGAGTGCAGTGCATGGTAGAGTGACGAGTCATAGTTAATGTAGTGTGGCCACAGAGTTGAATACACTATGTATAAAGGTGCACAAGTTACAAATAAAAGGTGTTGCATACATTATACGTTTAAGGTATAGGTGTTAATTTAGAAATGTATTTTTTTCTTTACTTTGTCTGTACTTTAACTTTTGTTTGTAGCTAAAGAATAAACAGTTACATTAATTTAAAATTGGTGTGTAAATTATGAATTTAAGGTACAACTAACAAGACTTTTTAAAGTTTGCGTATTATAAGTTTGGCCTGTACAGAAAGAATAAATAAAGTTTTCCTAACTAAAACAAAGGTTTATCCTTTGTTTTTTTTGTTGTTTTTTTTTCATTGAACCGCAATGGGTTTCTATTTTTACTATTAATAAAATATTTTGATGATATAATGCTTACAGTCAGCATGGAGTGTTGAGTGGAGTGTAGTACAGTGGAGGAGAGTTTTAAAGTTTATTGTTGTAGTGTATAGTGTATTGAAGTGGAGTAGAGTGGAATGTGATACAATGGAGTGGTGTTGAGTAGAATAGCATATTGTGCAGGGTGGTACAGTGGAGTGAGGTACATAAGTGGTTTACTATACAATGTCTTAGTGGGGAGCGTGAATGGGTACAGAGTGGAGCGTTGTGGAGTGAGGTACAGTGTAGTAGTGTACAGTGTAGTGGAAAACAGTGGAATACCAGAGTGTAGTGGCGAACAGTAGAGTGAAATACAGTAGAGTGGATTGTTGTAGAGGGGAGCAGGGTAGAGTGTAGTGTGGTAGAATGGAGTGATGCATTGTGTAACAGCATACAGTGGATTGCTAGAATGGAGCAGAGTAGCTTACAGAGGAACAGCATAGAGTGCACACTAAAATGGCATACATAAAAAGTGTAGAGTCTAAGTATAGAGTGTAGTTTTGCAAATTGGAATGGCATACAGTGTAGTGGCATAGAGTAGAGTGTGGTAATTGAAACAGATGTAGTGCAAACATGTTAACAGATGTAGATGTAATGTGGCAGGAAAATATATTTGTTGTGAATGTTAATTTCTGGTAGTATGAGTGAATAGTGTAAGCAGTGTCAAAGTTATTATTTCCAAAAAACTGAATGGCATATTGCACGTGGTATGCAACGCTACATGTTCATGATACGGCGGTATGTGATTGGCTAATGGCTATATTTATCAAACGTAAAAGGCACCATGTTTTCAGCATATTGTCTGTGTTTTGCTGCATTCTGGGTTAAGTTCTCCGATCTAGTTGAGCAGTAGGTTTTCTTGTTCCCTACCTGTTACTAGTTTATTAAAGTTTTCTGTATATGTTTCTAGAAGTTTAGGAAGAACTGCACATCTTAAAGTATATTTTTGGTAGCACAGTAATTTTCAGGTATTACCGTGGTATTCTGTAGAATTTAGTCAAGATTTAAATGTGGAAATAATGTAAAATACACTAACTGCAGTACTCTAAATAGGTATGGGGAAAAAAGGAAGCCTAATAGTTACCTACACCCAAGGGCAAAACGCAGAACACAGGCCTAGTGTACCTAAAAACAACATGGCTACCTTTCACCTTTGTAAAGGCAGTCATTAGCCAATCAAATAACTTGCCATCCTGGCTTACTGTGGTACTTACGCAAAATACCACAGATATAGATACATATATATATACACACACATACATATACACACATAATATATATACATATACACACACACACACACATATACACACATACACACACACACACACACATATACACACATACACACACACATATATACATACACACACACATATACATACACACACACATATACATACACACACACACATACATACACACACACATATACATACACACACACACATATACACACACATATACACACACATATACACACACACATATATACACACACATATACACACACATATACACACACACATATATACATACACACACACACACATACATACACACACATATACACACACATATATATACACACACACACATATATATACACACACACATATATATACACACACACACATATATATACACACACACACAAAATTAATTTTTTGGGGCTTGCTTTTAACTTTGGCACGGTTTGAAGAATCTTCAATAAAATTTACAAACAAAAAAAATAAAAAAGGCATGTCTTCCACCTCAGCTCTTTCTTGGAAAGTTTCAGGGTGATGTGTCTCAAAACATGTTTTTACCATGCAATTTCCCATAGGAAAATTAAACAACTACAGCCAAAAAAGATGAACAAAATTAAACCCAATTTGGCTTAAAGCTGGACCGTGACCAAAAATTGTGCTTTTAGTCATCTGTTGCAAATTAGTTCAGTAGCTTTAGAAAAATTAAGGTATAAATATGTATGTATATTAGAGGCACGGAGAATTTGCAGATCCGAAAGATAAATATATAACACCTGATTGTTAGGTCAAAACATCAAAAGTTGCAGCGGGGATCTTGTCCCTTAGGGCCACTCATTATGGGGCAGGCATGCTGCCCCTAGCCCCCCCTTGAGTCCTGGAATGCGCCGAGCACTCCATTCCCCCCGAGGCCCAAAAGGGGATAGTCTCAAGGGAACCCTATACTCCTGGACACTGTCTTATTCTCTGCCTGGGAGTACAAGTCTAATTCCATGCTCACCACTCTTCCTGGCATGCAACACATCCTACATAGGGTGCAAGAATAAAAGCTGCTTCCTCTAGACCGGAAACAAAGTAAAAGAGCCAGCTCCCTAGGCACCCAGGATGGGCTGCCATCAGGGAGCCAACTCGACTGTGGGGGCCCCTGAGGCTTCCCCCACAGCCTCCTCAAAGAAAAAGAGAAAAGCTCTGGGTGTCCCAGCCGGAGTCACTCATTGATTAGTCACTGCTCCTATAAAGAAGTGCCTAATAATGCAATTTGTGGGTTAATTTAGGTATATTTTGAAGCATGATAGTTACACAATTTAGGCAGGGGCACAACCAGCACATATTTTATTTTAAGTGTTATGAGGGTGCAGTACACAGTACAGCAGCCCCTTTAGAAATACTTAAAAACATTCATCCTATGTTTCTTGGGGTCTGTAGAATATAATCCCAGGACAATTTGATGATTTGTAGTCATCTGCAGAGCTGAAGCTTTTGCTTTTTTGCTTGTGAATACAGGTGGTTGTTCATATGGCTGCATTATGTGGCTTGAGGTGTGTAAAAGAAAAACTGCAACCTATGAAGTTATGCTTGGGTACAAAATATGTATTTAAATGTTTGACAGATGTTGCAATTACCCTTGACAAAACCAATAGGCCTTCCTTGTATATACTGTTAGGGACCTGCTTAAAAAATCCTACAAATTAACTAATTTAAAAAAATGTTAAAGATATAGTTATAGTTAGGTGATAAAGTTGGTTGCAACATAACTTTTTAAAATAAAAATAAAAAACACTGATATTCACCAGTTATACTTAACTTGAGTAACTATAAACCGGGTCCCTCGCCATGCACTGCTTCTACTCTCACATATTGCATCACTCATGACAGGTTCAATGACCAGCCTTGATAAAAAATAAATAAATAAAACAGATGATATTTGAATTTACATAATTTATGACCCCACTGCATAACAGGGCACAATTGGAAATGTTACATTGCAACTGATATTGTCACCTAACTAATGTCACTTTAACCTGTGGTTCTTTTCAGTGAGTTTTTGAGTTTGGTTTTTAATACCTTACTATAAGTGTCACTTTAACCTATGTTTTCTTTCAGGAATAAATAAATGAAATGCAAAAGAGGTCCAAAAATGGGCTTGCAATCCAATGCATTCTACAGAGACCTTTGTATGTCATGTATCGAGTGAGCTACACAAGGTTGTATTTGGAGGACACAATACCTGGCCACTTTGGAAAAAAAAATAACCTAAACTTTTATAACTTAATTGGCTTATATTCACTTTTGGTGTCATATGTACCATAATTCTACTCCAAGTACTAAGGAAGCCCAAAGAATAAGCAAGACTGCATATGTAAAGTTTCAGAATTACTACACAAACTAAAAGATTGATGGTCACGTGTTTATGTAAACCAATAAATAAATAGATAAAAAAGAAATCACATTAAATCTGACTGCCATCAGGTAGTATCCCAAAGAGAGGAATTCCTCGGATAATGGCTCCCTAATAATTTTCTACCCGATTGCCCAATCACCGCAACACTTTCCAGACATATAGCATTTTCTACATTAAAGATGATTTAAACTGTGGTGAACCCTTAGGAGGTCAAAGATAAAAGGGGGGCCCAAAATGTGTTTTCCACCAATGCATTTCCCATAAACTATTCTATTTGCCATAGTGCAAAAACGGCGGAGTGGATTTAAATAAAATTTGGCAGGAGCATACATTATGGTGCAGACAGTATGCTTTTGGGGTACTGTAGTTAAGTAGAGTACACACTTTTTAAGTTATAAGGCATTTAAACTTAGTGCTTTCTGACACTACAGCACTTCCACAGAATTTCACAAAGGTTTGTGAAACTACTGCGGTACATGGCCGTAAATATATACAAATATATAAAATAATGATTACATTTCCCATTACCACTTAAGTGGTAATAGATAGGGACCTACAACTTGCATATATAAGGCCCTAACACTGAACACAGCCAAAGTGTAGTAAAAACAATATGGCTGACTTATTTAATTTCAAATATATGCTGGCTTTTCATGGCATGGACCACAGTATACTGCAAAGTTGTCCAGGTATACCATGGCCCAAAATAAAACTAAGGCCTAGCTGTATTATTGGATTGCAGTACCCTTGCGTCACTCATGGCAACCCATAGGCAATACAATAATCAAGTCAGATTAAAAGAGGAACACAAGGCCACCATTTATGGCCCTGTGTGGATTGGTAGATCTGGAGAAACGCAAGGCAGCGCAATTCGTTGTTGTGTTACTCTGCACACCATAATCTTCACTGCTGCTAATATTCACATACATCCATATGCCACACCACTGCAGCCACTCCACTTTGCGCTATTCCACTATACTCCACTCTATGCTACTACTCTGAACTCCAGTCTACGACACTACTCCACTAAACGCCATTCCAGTTTAGATCCATTCTACTGTACGTCACTCCACTGACCGCTATACAACTTCACTGTATGACACTCCACTGTACAACACTCCAGTGTACGCTATTCAATTAGATACAACTCCAATGAACACCACTCCACTGTTACTACTCTACCCCACTGTACTCCTCTAAAGTCTACACAATTATAATGCGCCACTTCTCTGTACGCTACTCCACTATTACACTCTAGATCACTCCACTGTACAACGCTTTGTTCTATGACACTCCAGCCTATTACACCATACACAACTCCACTCTACACCCTTACACTGTACACCACTCCATTTCATTCTACCATATTGGACTGGGCCCCATTCCAATGTACGCCACTCTACTGTATGTTATTACACTCTTCCCCATGCCATTGTACGCCGCTCCAGTCTACATTACTCCATTATACGATACTACACTATGCACTATTACACTCTACGTCACTCCAATGTACAACACTCCACTCTACGCCATTACACTGCACCCAACTTCACTCTATGCCATTACACTGTATGCAACTCCACTTACTCTTCAGTGTACGCCACACCATTGAATGCCACTCCACTATTCGAGCACTGCTGTTCCACTCTACTCAGTTACACTGTATGCCACTCCACCTTATGCCATTGCACTGTATTCTACTCCAGTCTAAGCCACTCCAGTGTATGCCACTCTACCTCACTCCATTCTACACTATTGCATTGGATGCCACTCTACTGTATACTACTACTCTATCCCATTCCAGTGTATGCCACTCCACACCACTGTACACTACTTCACTATACACTATTCCAGTCTACACCACTCCACTGTATGTCACTCCACTATACGCTACTCCAATCTATGCTAGTCCATTGGACGCCACGCCACTCCACTCTTTGCAACTCCACTATGTGCTATTTCACTTTACGCCACTTTTACGTACTCAATGTTGCGCTATTCCACTGTACGCCAACCCATTCTATGCTATTACACTGTACGCAACCTAAATCTTTGCCCCTACACTATACGGTATTCCACTATACCACACTCCTTTTACCCACTCCACTGAATGCTATTACACTCTACCCTATGCCACAATACACCACACCAGTCTAAACCACTCCACTATACGCTACTACACTATACTCTCCCCCACTCTATATAAACTCCACTCTACTCTATCACAGTACACTCCACAGTACAATTTTGCACTCAACTATGGCCATACTCATTTTACAATACACTACAACAGCTTCCAACATTGTACGACACAGCACTCCAGTTTACTGTATGAGATGCCACCCAAATTTCTAACAGTTTACTCAACTCTACGCTATGCCGCCCCACTCAACGCTAATCCATTGTACCTAATCCAGTCTATGCCCCTCCACTGCACACCATTTTATTCTACACTATTCCACTTTATGACACTTCACTCTTCTACCCGCCACTGTACAGTATTCCACTGCATGTTACTCCATTTTACGGTAATCCACTCAACACCACTACAGTGCAAGCCATCCACTCCAGTGTATGACACTCTCATCCACTTTATATAACTCCACTCTATACAAGTCTACCACACTTCATGGCACTCTACGACTTTCTCCTCCGCTCTATTCCCGTACTCTCCACTGCCCAACTCTATGCATGTGCACTCCAATTTACAACACCCTTTTCCATATAGGACCCTTTTCCATACGATCACACTCCACTGTATGAAACCCCACTCCAATTACTAAGTTTATGACCAATGCACGCCAGTACACTGCAGTCTATGCCATTCTACAACAGACCAATCCGCTACTGTACTTTATCGCACTCTACATACACCACTCCACTTGACAACTCCACTGTATGAGAATTTACCTCAAAGCTACTCTACAACGATCCACCCTACCCAGCTCCAATGCTTCACACACCACTGTGCTCTATACAATTTCACTCTGCAACACCACTACACTGTATGCCACTTTCCAACACTTTACCCATCTATACCCCTTCATTCCACTGAACATCACAACGCTACATTGTAAGTCACTAGACAACACTACTCCAATCTACAATACTGTAGTCCACTACACACAACTATGTGCCACTGCACCCCACTTTACTCCACTATTCTCTAACAGTATTCCACTCAACTTCACTCCTCCACTGTACTCTACTCCACGCCACTTGATGCCATTGTACTTTATTACACTGTATGCCAACTCACTGTACCACAACACTGTAAACCATTCCATTCAACAAAAATCAATTAAACCGTATGCCACTCTACGTCACTTTCCAGTACAGTACACCACACTACACTGCTGTACAAATTGGTACTCCAACTTATGACACTTTACTTGACTGAATGCTATGCCTCTTCTCTAGTGCACTCCATGCCACTATAGTCTACCACAGGCCACTCCACTGAAACTTTACTCCATTAAACACTACCCCACTACAGTGTACTCCACTATACTTAACGCCACTCCACTGTATGTTAGGACACTCTACAATACTGTACTCTATGCCACTCTGACATGCTACCCCACTGCACTACACGTTATGACTCGACAACTCACCACCCAACTTCTCTCCACGATATGCCACTTCACTATGACAAGGGACTTCACTCCACGACATTCTCCTCCACTGTAGTCTATGACACTCCACTTGACGACACTGCATTCTAAAACAATCTACTCCACTCTAGCAACAGTGACACTCTACTCTGTTTAACATGCCATTTCACTGTACAACTTGCTGCTCCAGTCTACACCACTTGACTCCACTAAGACACCGTGCCACTAAAACAAATTTATTACACTGTACAATACGCTACTACACTATTCTACTCCACACGATTCCAATTTAAAATACTCCAGTCTATATCAAGAATACTCTGTACAACACTCCACATAACTCGCCGCTTGGGACATGAGACTCTACGATTTGAAATACATATTTTTTTTTAAAGCAGAATGTTGTACAGTTCGGTGTTGAGTCAGTGTTGTGCAGTACAGTGGCGGAGCATCTCATACAGGGTAGTGTTGTACAGGGTAGTGTTGTACAGTGGAGTATCATTTCTGATAACAGTGCATGGTACAGTGGCGAGTTACAGTAAGTGTTGTCTGGTTAGCGAGTTGATAGGTTTGTGGAACAAGGTCTGCTACTTACAATATTTTGAAGGTGGTGGGTAAATTGTAAATGAAAGTTATACCTATAACTTTAGAATGTTTAAAGTTTGTCTAATTTAAACTTGGGTTGTATAGGGTAAATAGGCTTTCCTAACTAACTAAAAATTACCTTTTGTGTGCATTTTTTTTTTCCTTAGATTTCACCCCTGATGTAATATATGAGGCCATAAGCAGAGCATCACAGCACTGCAACTTATCCTTATGTTGGTTACGTACACCTGGCAAATATCTCCATTTTTAAATGGGAGTGGTTTTTCAGTGAATTTCTAAGTTTTTTTAATGTAAGTTAGCATCTTACAACCTTCCTCACATTTAACTCCACTGTGATGTTATTTTCCAGTATATTTTTACTCTTTTTTAATGTAAAGTAATATATTGCAATACATTTGAGTCCATTCCCTCACCGTGCACAGCCTTTGGGGACTGGTTGAGGAGGGGTTTTCAGGGCACAGACCGCATTGCTTGGCTTCTGCCACAGCATCAAATACATTGGCACACATGGCCTCTGGACATCTATGGCAAGGAAGGTACACAAGGCTTTCGGACATGAGGTTGAGGAATAACTTTTCAGATACGTTTTGTGAAGATTCTTTACATGACGCCAATGTTATTAGCAAGACAAAAATGGTCTTCCTATGGTAACTGACTCGCATAGGAAAAAAAATCTTCGAAGAAAAACAACATGTAACACTACGAACCCAACGCTAGAAGGCAGACTTATGCATGTGTATCTACAGCTACGCATACCACTGAACACACACACACATATATATATATATATATATATATATATATATATATATATATATATATAGTCCCCACTCTCAGCATTTTTCAATCACTGTGCCAGCCGCCCCAATGTGACACCGGATACACATAGGCACACAAGCCTTGCAGGATGCAGCAGTCTTCATTAATAGTGAAACTGTACCAACACCACACAGGACGCCAACGCATTTTGGCTTATGCCTTCAACTGGGCAACCTGTATCAACCCACATAGGTGATTTAAAAACAGTCCTTTGTTCACTGTACTGCCCTCTTCGAGAGCTAGATTGCTTGTCAAAAGGTACCATGACAAAATCCCTGTTCATATCAGGAATGCTGATGACCTAATTCTTTGCAACACAGTGTACATAAATCAAGTTATACAATATCCTGCTTGTCAAAAAGTTTGCTAATATAGATGTATCAGTGTACTTTGAATATTCATAAATCTTGACGTGCAACTAAACATTTTTTACAATGGCAATGTCAATGATGGTACAGTCAAACATTCTTATCCACCTATTGGAATCTTTTCGCAACTTTTATTATTTATTAACAAGATGTGATAAAGTATTTGTTGTATGGGTGACCACCAAATATAAGGCATGATGGGGTGTCTCTATTGTAACCCTCACATTTGTGCCACAGCTTTCCCAAGCAGTTTACTGCCCTCATGTACATCAGATCGAGAGAGAAACTATCACCACCTTAGGAATACCCAAAGCATGTAGAGTCAGTGAAAGTCAGAGTCAGAGCACCCCTGGAAGGAAAATGTTACTTACCCAGTAGACATCTGTCCATGGCATGTACTGCTGTAGATTCACATGCTTTGCATAAGGCCACTATTTAGTGTTGGATCCGGAGTATTGCAAGTTGTTTTTGTTTGAAGAATCTTTTCGAGTCACAAGATCGAGCGACTCCTCTTGGTAATACTGCGCATGGGCATCAAGTCCTATGTTAGATTGTTTTTCCACAGCTGGGTGAGGTACAGGGTACATATAGAAAGTAAGAAAAATTAGTCCATGCAGTATATTTACATTTATACAATATTTATATAATAATGCCACTACAACGACAACAGGCTTCCGGGGAGGAGGGAGGGCGCGCATGTGAATCTACAGCATTACATGCCACTAACAGATGTCTATTGGGTAAGTAACATTTTCAGTCTGATGGCATGTGTGGCTGTAGAAACACATGCTTTGCATAGACTGTAAAGCAGTCCCCACCACGTAAGCGGTGGCTAGCCTGTAGGACTTGGAGTTGCTTGAAAAAGTGTCCTGAGCACTGCTTGTCCAACATTAGCTTGTTGCTGCGCTAAAACATTTACACAATAGTGTTTAGTAAATGTATGCGGTGTAGACCAAGTAGCGGCCTCTGCTACTGGAAGGTTACCCAAAAAAGCCATAGAAACACCCTTCTTTCTAGTGGTATGTGCTCTGGGTAGTAATAGGCAACTGCCTTTTGGCTGTAAGATAGAAAGTTTGAATACACTTGACTATACATCTGGCTATAACATTTTTTTTTATTGGGTTGACTATATGAGGCATGGAAAATTCTACAAAAAGCTGTTTGACTTTCCTAAACTGTTTAGTCCTATCAATATAATACGTAAGAGTCATTTTAACATATAGTGTGTGCAGAGCTCTCTCTGCAACTGAGACTGGTTGTGGGAAAAAGACAGGTAACAATTGATATATTAATGTGAAATTGTGAAACTACTTTTGGAAGGAACGTAGAGTTTGTCCTAAGAACTACCCTATCTTTATGTAACTGGAAGAATGGTTCTTCTAAACCCAGACCTTGTATTTCACTTACATGTCTTAGAGAAGTGATAGCAATTTATTTCATGGAAGGTAGCCTTTTTACTAGCTAAGGAGAGGCATGCATAGGCTCGAAAGGGGAACCCCAGGAGTCTAGTGAGTACAATATTAAGGTTCCATAATGGGGATTGGGGAAACCCTGGGTGGAATGACTCTTGAGGCCTTTCATGAAGGCTCTGATAACTGGAATCTTGAATAAAATGATATTTTGTCTATTTTGGAGGTAAGCAGCTATAGCTGCCAAATGAAGCCTAATAGACGAGTATGCTAAATTTGCTTTTGTAAACGTAGCAGATATACTGAGGCTTTGAGTGGGTCAATGTGTTTAGGTTGACAGTGGCAGACAAAACATTTACGCTTTGAAGCATAACACTCTAGTTGTAGGTTTACATGCCTCCTTTAGAATCGCCATAAATTCAGAGGAGAGATTGAAATAACCAAACTACGACTTCAGAAACCATATTGCAAGTTGAGTGCCTTGGGGTCTGCATATCCGATTTGACCTTGATTTTGTGTGAGAAGGTCTGTCCTGTTGGAGTTTCTTGTGAGGAACTACACACAGATCCAACAATGTTGTGAACCAAGGTTGACGTGCTCCGGTGGGAGTTACGAGGATCATGGCAAATGATGTTTGTCTGATTTGGCGAACTAGAAACTGAACGAGTGGAGCGGTGGAAAAGCATAAGCAAATACTCCTGACTAATTCAACCATAGAGCATTGCCCTTGGACTAAGGGTGTAGGCATCTGGACGCAAAGTTTTCGCATTTTGAATTTTCATCAGTGGCAAACAGGTCTGTCTGTGGTGTTTCCCACCTTTGAAAGTACCAGTGAAGTACTTGTGGGTGACATTCCCATTCATGGACTTGTTGCTGCAGCCTGCTGAGGTGGTCTGCAAACTGGCTGTCCATCCCTGGGAGATACTCTGCCAGCAGGTGAATGTGGTGGTGAATTACCCATTTCCACACTGCCTGAGCAAGAAGGGACATTTCTGAAGACCATGCCCACCCCTCCCCTTTGCAGAGAACACATGGCTGTCATGTTGTCTGTATAGACTAGAACCACTTTGTGGGAGAGTTGAGGTAGAAAGGCTTTGAGTGCTAGAAAGACTGCCTGTGACTCCAAGTAATTGATGTGAGACGTTTTTGAACGGGATCCCATATACCTTTTATTGTGAGGTTGTCGAGGTGAGCTCCCCAACCTGTCTGTGATGCATCCGTAGTCAGAGTGATCTGAGGCACAGGGTCCTGAAAGGCCGCCCCTTGGAAAGATTGGTGGGATTCCACCATTGCAGAGAGCGGAGAGTCTGGCGGTCCAACAACTCTATATCTTGGAGATGACCCTATGACTGAGACCACTGACAATGCTGAAAGGGACGCATGTGCAGTCTGGCATGGGGAACAACGGCAACGCATGACGCCATCATCCCTAGTAACTGAATCATTTATCACTATGTAAGTGTGGTTTTCTTGTAGCTGGGAAAGAAAAATTTGAAAAGCTTGAATTTGAGTTTGGATTGGATATGTCAAAGCTGACTGAGCATTGAGAACAGCCCCCAGATAGGGCTGTATCTGTAAAAGTTGGCGGTAGGATTTGAGAAAGTTGAGTGTGAATCCCAGAGTGTGGCGAAGGTCTACTGTGATTTGAGTGTGACGCTGACATTGTTGTATGGAACAGGCTTTGATGAGCCAATTGTCCAAGTAGGGGAAGACATGGATGTGTAGTCTTCTGAGGAATGCCGCAACTACCACTAGGCACTTTGTGAAGACCCTGGGGGTGGTTGTCACCCCGAAGCACAAGCTACTTACCTTCGGTAACAAAATATCTGGTAGATATTCTAGTGCAGATTTCTTACCTTAGAATTTTCACCCAGGCGTCAGACTGGATCCGGAGATTTTTCTTCGACCAATACTCATGCACGTCGGTAGGTGGCGTTGGTCGACTCTGCAGGCATCGTGGTCGCCGTGATGATGTCGGGAGCAGTACATAGACGCCGCCCTCGTGCAGTGACATCAGTTTCTTTTAACGACTTTCCACGCCGAGCGCAGAGCCGCTAAGAACACTGAGATTGGTGCGCCAGAGCTAAGGACCTGAAAGGGGGAATCCCTGTCCCTAGAAATCAGTTCGCAAGCGGGGAGGATGTGTGGGTGGTGAGGGATCTGCAACTAGAATGTGTCTCTACCAGATGAACGAGTTACTTAACTTCGGTAACGACTTTTCTGGTGGATACATTAGCTACCTGTGGATTCCTCACCTGATGAATACTCCCATGGCGCCAGCATTCGACGGAAATCTTCTTACTAGTCTCTGCACGTCGACGAGGACGTCACTCTAGCCCACGCGACGCCGTCTGACGTCATACAGGCAATAAGAGGTCCTCGCCGACGTGCCGATGACAGTACCAACATTTTTTACGTGCATGAGAATAATAATAACCCAATGCAATGAAAGAGCAAAGCAACATCTCTTAATATTGTAAATCACACAACATTGCAATAAAATAGCTGTAGATTTAATATAACCTTTTTTTTTTTTTTTTAAACAAATAAATATATTTATACATACGAATCATGTATATACCCAATATATATATAGATTTATATATAAATATACACATATATACAAATATCATACATGCAAAATGTATTGCAACTTTGAAGACCAAAAGGAGCACACTCAAGGATTGCTTGGAGAGACCAAAAAGGCAACGGGGAGGCGGGTGGGACCGTGAGGAATCCACAGGTAGCTAATGTATCCACCAGAAAAGTCGTTACAGAAGGTAAGTAACTCGTTCTTCTGATGGATACAACTACCTGTGGATTCCTCACCTGATTAATAGAGTCCCAAAGCAGTACCACGCCCGGCGGTGGGTGCCTAAATGGTCAAACCAAGAAATCCTGCAGCACTGACCATGCAAAATGACCGTCCCTTCTGACCTCAGAGTCCAAACAGTAATGTTTCACAAAAGTGTGAAGGGACGACCAAGTTGCGGCCTTGCAGATGTCGACCACAGGAACACCCCTGGCCAAGGCCGAAGAGGCCGACTTAGCTCTGGTGGAGTGAGCTCTAATGCCCTCAGGCGGATCCTTCTTTGCCAAAGAGTAACAGATTTTAATGCAAAGAACAACCCACCTGGAGAGTGTTCTCTTGTGGACTGCCTTTCCTCTCCTCTTGCCCACGTATCCGACAAACAGCTGATCCTCCAGCCTGATATCCTTAATTCTGTCGATATAGAAGCTCAACGCCCTTTTTGGGTCCAGGCGATGTAGTCTTTCTTCCTCCTTTGAAGGATGAGGCGGAGGATAAAACGTGGACAAAGTGATTGTCTGAGCCAAATGGAAGGGTGAAACAACCTTCGGAAGGAAAGCAGCCTTGGTCCTCAACACCACCTTATCCCCATAAAACGTTATATAAGGGGGTTTAACCGATAAGGCCTGCAACTCACTCACTCTCCTTGCAGATGTTATAGCTACCAGGAATACTGTTTTAATAACCAAATACCTTAAGGGGCAAGAATGCATAGGCTCAAAAGGGGACCCCATAAGGAAAGTCAGGACCAAGGACAAATCCCATTGAGGCATAACGAATGGTTTTGGAGGATATTGATTCAGAAGACCTTTCAAGAATCTGAGAACAATAGGGGATTTAAATAACGATGGTTGGTCTGGAAGACAAATGAAGGCTGACAAGGCCGACAAATTACCCTTAATGGTAGCCACTGCACAACCTTTCTGCGCTAGAGACAGTGCAAAAGACAAAACATGTGACAGATGAGCATGTAAGGGATCAATCTGTCTCTCTCCACACCACATAACAAATTTAGACCACCTATTAGCGTAGATAGATTTAGTGGAGTGTCGCCTGGCCGCTAAGATAACATCCACTACATCAGGCGGGAGAGAGAAGGAACTCAGGTTGCCCCGTTCAATCTCCAAGCATGTAGGTGCAGACTCTGGAGGTTGGGGTGTAAAACCTGCCCCTGCGACTGCGAGAGGAGGTCTGCCCTGAGAGGGAGACGGAGCGGAGGGCACAGTGAGAGTTGGAGAAGGTCGGAGTACCATACCCTCCTTGGCCAATCCGGAGCTATTAAGATGACTTGGGCCCGGTCTTGGCGAATTTTCCTCAACACTCGAGGAATCAAGGGTATGGGGGGAAACGCGTAAAGCAACTGGTCGCACCAGGTTATCTGAAAGGCGTCCCCCAACGCTCCCTGCATCGGATACTGGAGGCTGCAGAATAACGGGCAATGCGCGTTCTCCCGAGTGGCAAACAGATCTATCCGAGGAAACCCCCACATCTGGAAGATTAAACAGACTTGATCTGGATGGAGACGCCACTCGTGGTCTGCCGAGAATTGGCGACTGAGACTGTCCGCACGTACATTCAAGACCCCGGCCAGATGATTTGCCACCAAGCAAATCTGATGGTCCTTTGCCCAGGACCATAGCCGAAGAGCTTCTCTGCAGAGAAGGTACGACCCTACTCCTCCCTGTTTGTTTATGTACCACATCGTGGTAGTATTGTCCGTCAGGACCTGTACCGACTGACCACGAAGGGATGGGAGGAAGGCCTTGAGAGCCAGACATACAGCCCGTAACTCCAACAGATTGATATGAAACACCTGTTCCTCTGGAGACCAAAGCCCTTTGATCTCCAGATCCCCCAGATGAGCTCCCCATCCTAGGGTGGAAGCATCCGTTATGACCGTGGCCACTGGTGGCGACTGCGCGAACGGCTTTCCCTGTGAAAGATTGTTGCCCGCAATCCACCACTTCAATTCCACAGCAGCATCTCTGGAGATCTTGACAGTACCTTCTAAATCTCCCTTGTGTTGAGACCACTGCCTTCGGAGGCACCACTGAAGAGCCCTCATGTGCCAGCGAGCATGTGTGACCAACAGAATGCAGGAGGCGAACAGACCGAGCAGACGAAGGACCTTGAGGACTGGAACTACCGCTCCATTTCGAAACATTAGAACCAATTCCTGAATATCTTGAATCCGCTGAGGCGGAGGAAAGGCTCGACTCAATGTTGTATCCAGTACTGCCCCTATGAACAGGAGAAGCTGAGAGGGCTTTAGGTGAGATTTGGGCACGTTCACCGAAAAGCCCAGGTCGAACAACAACTGGGTTGTTGACTGCAGATGATGCGACACAAGCTCCGGGGACTTGGCTTTGATCAACCAGTCGTCCAAGTAAGGGAATACTGCTATCCCCTTCCTTCTGAGCTCCGCCGCAACCACTGACATCACCTTTGTGAAGACTCGAGGTGCTGAATTAAGACCAAACGGGAGGACCGCAAACTGATAGGGCTGCGACCCTACCACAAACCGGAGATACTTCCTGTGCGACTTGAGTATCGGGATATGAAAGTAAGCATCCTGCAAGTCGACAGACACCATCCAATCTTCCTTGTTCAACGCCAAAAGCACCTGTGCTAGGGTCAGCATCTTGAACTTTTCCTGTTTGAGGAACCAATTCAAGATCCTCAGATCCAGGATTGGTCTCAACTGACCATCCTTTTTGGGAATCAGGAAGTATCTTGAGTAACAACCTCGCCCCTTTTCCTGCTCTGGGACCAACTCTACCGCGCCCTTTGAAAGGAGGACTTGAACCTCCTGTTCTAGAAACAGGAGGTGTTCTTCTGAACAATAAGATGGGCGGGGCGGGATGAGGGGCGGGAACTCCCGAAAGGGAAGGGCGTAGCCTTTTCCCACAATGCCGAGAACCCAAGTGTCCGTTGTGATAGACTTCCACTTGTGGAGAAAATGCTGTAATCTTCCCCCTACAGGAGAGGAGTGAGTGGGAAACGGTGGAAGCCTAAGGCTGCTTCCCCTGCTGCACCCCTCCAGAGGACGAGGAAGAGGCAGAGTGCTGTTGAGAGGCTCCTCTGGTACGGACCCCACCCCTCCCCCTCCCTCTAAATGACCTATAGGGGAGGGAAGAGGCGGGTTGCTGGAACCTCCCCCGAAAGGAAGAGGAATAAGAGCCACGCCCAAATCCCCGAAACCTCCTGAAAATTCTAGAAGAGGCAGAGGAAGAAGGAGCTTGCAGTCCTAACGATTTGGCTGTGGCTCTGCTCTCCTTAAATCGTTCCAAGGCCGAATCTGCCTTGGCTCCAAACAGTCTGTCCCCATCAAACGGGAGGTCCAGCAGGGTCGACTGCACATCTGCAGAGAACCCTGAGTTTCGGAGCCAGGCCTGTCTTCTTGCCACCACAGCCGTGCCCATCGCCCTGGCCACCGAGTCGGTTGAGTCCAGCCCAGACTGGATAATCTGGGTTGCGGCAGCCTGGGCGTCCGAGACCACATCCAAGAGACCCTGGGGAAGCTCCGTAAATGAAGACGAAATATCATCCATCAGAGCATGGATGTACCTCCCCAGAATGCACGTTGCGTTGGTGGCCTTCAACGCCAAACTGCATGACGAAAATATTTTCTTGGACTGCGCATCCAGTTTCTTGGAGTCTGTCTCCAGGCACCGTCGGGAAGGAACCAGGCGCTGACTTTGAGGAACAGGAGGCTTGCACCACCAAGCTCTCCGGCGTAGGGTGTCTAGAGAGAAAGCCAGGGTCAGATGGTGCAGCTCGATACCTCCTGGCCACAGCCCTATGAACGGCCGAGGAAGACACCGGCTTCTTCCACACCTCCAACACCGGATCCAGCAAAGCCTCATTAAATGGCAAGAGAGGCTCAGCTGCAGCAGAGGCCGGATGCAATACCTCTGTCAGCAAATTCTGCTTCGCCTCTGCCACCGGCAAAGGCAGGTCCAAAAAGCTCGCTGCCTTCCTCACCACAGCATGAAAGGAAGCAGCCTCCTCCGTATATTCCCCTGGAGATGAAAGGTCCCACTCAGGGGAAGTGTCCAGCCCACTGGCTGTATCCAGACCATGCAGTCCGTCTCCAGAGTCCTCAATCTCTCCCTCCTCTAGGACTCGCTGGTACTCTTGCTCTTCTAAAAGACGGAGAGCACGCCTCCTCGAATGAAGTCTCTCCTCGATACGCGGAGTCGACATGGCCTCTGCCGACGTCGAAGAACGGCGCCGATCTCCAGAAGCATCTGACGCCGCGTCCGGCGCCGAGGCAGGAGCCGGAGGACGAGGTCTTGGAGCTGATGGACCAACCGGAGTCACAGGGCAAAATCCTGACTTCGACGGAGGGGCAACCTCCGGGGCCGAAACATCCGAAGCCACCGGAGCAGCCACCGACGCCGGCACCGGCGCCGAGCCCACATTCCCAAAAGGGAGAAAGGGCATAAAGGGTGCCGGCCGAAGAGGCGCAGGATCACCCAACGAAAAGGCCAAGGGCCCCGAAGGACCAGCCGGAGCAGCTCCTGGAGCCATCTGCTGAAAGATGGTATACATCGCATTAAGAAACGCGGTACTATCGGCTCCAGGAGTGGGAAAAGCCGGATACTGGGGTGCCTGGATCGAGGGCGACCCCGACGCCGGCCTCGACGTCTGCGACGCCGGAGAAAACACAAGAGGCTGCACCACCTCAATCACTGACGCCTGACCATGCGAAGTCGGTGACGCCGGAGAGGGCAACGGCGTCGATGGATGCGGCGTGACCGTGGGGCTGACCTCCCAAGTCCTCCGACGCCGAGCCGAAGGTGACCTCGAACGAGACTCCTTGCTGGAGTGACGTCGTGAGTCTCTACGACGCCGGGAGTCTCGATGACGCCGGTGAGACCTTGGCGAAGAAGACTTCTTATGATGTTTCTCCTTCTTCTTTGACTTTGCCATGAATAACTTGGCCTCACGCTCTTTGAGGGCCTTCGGATTCATGTGTTGACATGAATCGCAAGTCGAGACGTCGTGGTCGGAGCTCAAACACCATAGACAGTCGGAGTGAGGATCTGTAACTGACATCTTGCCCCCACACTCTCGACAGGGCTTGAAACCCGACTTCCTCTGAGACATTATTACCGCAGAGAAGACTACGCAGCAGACAATACACTGTAACCACGAAGGTAACAGTAGCTCCCTCGAAGATAACCGTTTCGAATGCACGGAAAAAAGGGAACTGTCATCGGCACGTCGGCGAGGACCTCTTATTGCCTGTATGACGTCAGACAGCGTCGCGTGGGCTAGAGTGACGTCCTCGTCGACGTGCAGAGACTAGTAAGAAGATTTCCGTCGAATGCTGGCGCCATGGGAGTATTCATCAGGTGAGGAATCCACAGGTAGTTGTATCCATCAGAAATTTCGTTACCAAAGGTAAGTAGCTTGTGCATCTGATAGAGACTTCTAGTTGCAGATTCCTTACCTTAGAATAGATACCCAAGCAATGCTATCCTCGGTGGTGGGCTGCGAACCAAGATCATACTAGAAAGCCCTGCAGGACCAAACGACCAAAGTAGCCGTCTCGATGGACCAGACTATCCAGGCAGTAATGCTTAGCAAACGTGTGCAGGGACGCCCACGTAGCTGCCTGACAGATGTCCAGGACAGGAACTCTGCGTGCTAACGCAGTGGAAGCAGCAGTTGCTCTGGTGGAATGAACACGAAAGCCTTCAGGCAGTTGCTTTTTAGCCAAAGCATAGCACATTTTGATGCAAAGAAGCACCCATTGAGAGATGGTACGCTTTTGCACCGCCTTCCCTTTCTTCACACCCACATAGCCACCAAAGGGTTGATCGTCCACCTGGAAATCTTTAGTACGATTGAGGTAGAACGCCAACGCTCTTTTTGGGTCCAGACTGTGGAGTCTCTCCTCCTCATGGGAAGGATGTGGGGGTGCATAGAAGGTAGGCAAAGTGATGGACTGGCCTACATGAAATGGTGTATCACCTTAGGAAGGAAGGAAGCTATAGTGCATAACGCCACTTTGTCAGAGTGTACAAACAAGTATGGAGGTTTTGAAGAAAGGGTATGAAGCTCACTCACCCTGCGAGCAGAGGTGATGGGGACCAGAAAGTGTTTTGAATGTGAGGAGCCGCAAGGGACAATTATGCATTGGCTCAAAGGGGGTACACATCAAATAAGTAAGTACAAGATTAAAAACCCACTGAGGCATGATAAATGGAGTGGGAGAAAATAAGTGGGTGAGCCCTTTTAAGAACCTACTCACAATAGGAGATTCAAAGAGTGAGGGCTGATCAGGTAGCCTAAGGAAGGCAGAAATGGCAGACAAATACCCTTTAAGAGTGCCCAAAGCAGAGCCCTGCTGGGCTAAAGAGTGACTGAACAGAAAAACCTCTGACAGAGGGGCAGAAAGGGGATCAACAGTTTTGTTGGTACACCATGCCACAAATTTATTCCAACTACAGGTGTATGCAGTTTTAGTCTATCGACGCCTGGCTGCCAAGATTACATTGCAGACTTCGGGTGGAAGGGCAAATGCCGTCAACTATTGCCACTCAATCTCCATACACAAAGGCAGAGGTTGGACAGGTTTGGGTGGAGAACCGTCCCCTGTTGTTGCGACATAAGATCCACCCGAAGAGGCAGTCTGAGTGGAAGATCAATGGACATGCACAATAGCTCTTGATACCGCACTCTTCGACCCCAGTCTGGAGCCACCAAAACAACTTGGCCCTGGTCGTACTTGATTTTCTTGAGAACTCTGGGCAGAAGAGGGATAGGCGGGAAGGCATAAAGGAGGCCGGAGCTCCACTTGAGACGAAAAGCGTCTTCGACTGAGTGCCACCTTGGAAACTCCAACGCGCAAAACAGCTGACATTGCGCGTTCTTTGCGGAGGCCAACAGAGCTAACCAAGGCTCTCCCCACTGCTGAAAGACGTTGCGCCACCTCCAGATGGAGATGCCATTCGTGATCAACACTGCGACGCCAGCTGAGTTCATCTGCTCTGGTGCCGAGAGAGCCCGCCAGATGTTGAACCATCAGGGTAATTTAATGCCCTTATGTTCCAGCCATATCCAGAGGCGTAGTGCCTCCTGACAAAGGGTCCAGGACCCTACTGCCCTGTTTGTTGGAGCACCACATGGCAGTAGTGTTGTCTGTGAACATCTGCACCACTTTCCCTTTGAGAGAAGGAAGGAATGCTTTAAACACAAGACTGATCGCCCGGAGCTCCAGCATATTTATGTGGAGCCCCAACTCCACCGAAGACCAGAGGCCTCTGATCTCCGCCTCTCCCGTGTGGAAGTCCCAACCTAAAAGTGACGCATCTGTCACTATAAAGAGATCTGGTTGGGGAAGGGATCTGCTGTTGACCCAACTTTGATTCGAAAGCCACCACTGCAGGTCTTTCACAGTCCCCTCCGAGATCTGGACCATGTCTGAGAGATTTCCTTGATGCTGCGCCCAGTGGAACTTCAGGTCCCACTGCAGAGCCCACATATGCCATCTGGCATGTGTTACTAGCAGGATGCAGGAGGCCATGAGGCCCAGCAGCCTCAGAGTCAGTGTAAGAAGTTGGCTCTGTATATACTATCTCAAAGTGAGAGATAGGGTGCACAGAGTCCAAGGGTTCCCCTTAGAGGTAAGACAGTGGCAAAATTAGATAATCCTAATGCTCTATTTTGTGGTAGTGTGGTCGAGCAGTAGGCTTATCAGAGGGTAGTGTTAAGCATTTGTTGTACACACAGGCAATAAATGAGGAACACACTCAAAGACTTACTCCAGTCCAATAGGTTTTTATATAGAAAAATATATTTTCTTAATTTACTTTTGAACCACAAGTTCCAGATTTGAAGTAAATACATAAAATGCAGGGTGCTCCACACAGGTAAGTTAGGAACTTTGAATTAGAGCCATGACATATACAGTTTGTTAAAATGGCAATAAGCTATTTTAAAAGTGGACAGTGCAAAAATCAACAGTTCCGGGGGGACGTAAGTATTGGTTAGATTGTGCGGTAAGTAAGACACTTACAAGTCAACTCCTGGGCATAGGCAGCCTACTGTTGGGGATTCAAGGCAACCCCAAGTTACCACACCAGCAGCTCATGGCCGGTCAGGTACAGAGGTCAAAGAGGTGCCCAAAACACATAGGCGCCGATGGAGAACAGGGGTGCTCCGGTTCCAGTCTGCCGCAGGTAAGTACCCGCGTCCTTGGGGACGGACCAGGGGGGTTTTGTAGAGCCCTGGGGGGGGGGGGGGGGGGGGGGGGGGGGACACAAGTGGGCACACAAAACACACCCTCAGCGGTACAGGGGCGGCCAGGTGCAATGTGCAAAGCAGGCATCGGGTTTTGTATAGGTTTCAATGGGGGGACCCAGGGGTCACTCTAGCGGTGCAGGCAGGCACGGGGGGGGATCTCAGGACAGCCCCCGCCTGGGCTAGGCCGGGGGGGGGGGGGGGGGGGGGGTCACCTGGGGGGTCACTCCTGCACTGAGGTTCAGTTCCTTCAGGTCCTAGGGTGCAGTGCTTGGTCCAGGTGTCGGGTCCCTTGTTACAGGCAGTCAGGGGGAGCCTCTGGATTCTCTCTGCAGGCATCGCTGTGGGGGTCCAGGTGGGTCATCTCGGGCTAATCACAGGGTCGCAGTCGCCGGGGAGTCCTCCCTGTGTTGTTGGGCTTCTGGATCTCGAGCCAGGGCCTTCGGGTGCAGTGTGTGAAGTCTCAGGCTTCCGGCTGGAAGAGTGAGGTCTTTAAAGTTGAAGAAAAGTTGCAAGTTTGTTGCAGGTTGTTGATCAGAGCTGCTGCTCATGGTAGTTTCTTGGTCCTGGGGGGTCAGGACAGTCCCCTGAGGCTTCAGAGGTCGCTGATCCCTGTTTAATGCGTCACTGGTTGCAGGTTTTCGACTCAGGAGACAGGCCGGTAGGGCTGGGGCCAAAGCAGTTGTCGTCATCCGTCGTCTCTGCAGGCTTGTAGGTCAGCAGTCCTCCTTTGTAGTTCAGGTTGCAGGAATCTGATTTCCTGGGTTCTGGGGTGCCCCTAAATACTAGATTTAGGGGTGTGTTTATGTCTCAGAGGGCAGTAGCCAATGGCTACTGTCCTGGAGGGTGGCTACACCCTCTTTGTGCCTCCTCCCTGTGGGGAGGGGGGCACATCCCTAATACTATTGGGGGAATCCTCCAAAACTAAGATGGAGGATTTCTAAAGGCAGGGGGTCACCTCAGCTCAGGCCACCTTAGGGGCTGTCCTGACTGGTGGGTGACTCTTCCTTGTTTTTTCTAATTATCCCGTCCAGCCTTGCTGCCAAAAGTGGGGGCAGTGGCCGGAGGGGCGGGCCTCTCCACTAGCTGGGATGCCCTGTGACGCTGTAAAAAAAGGGGTGAGCCACCAGGCGTTACAGATCCTGCAGGGGGAGGTGAGAAGCACCTCTACCCAGTGCAGGCTTTGTTCCTGTCCACAGTGACAAAGGCACTCTTCCACATGTGGCCAGCAACTCGTCTGGTTGTGGCAGGCTGGCAGAAACTGGTCAGCCCCACACTAGAAGTCGGATTGGTATTCAAGGGGCATCTCTAAGATGCCCTCTAGGTGCATCTTACAATAAATTGCACACTGGCATCAGTGTGCATTTATTGTGCTGAGAAGTTTGATACCAAACTTCCCAGATTTTGGTGTAGCCATTATGGAACTGTGGAGTTCGTGTTTGACAAACTCCCAGACCATATACTCTTATGGCTATCCTGCACTAACAATGTCTAAGGTTTTGCTTAGACACTGTAGGTGCATAGTGCTCATGCACATATGCCCTCACCTGTGGTATAGTGCACCCTGACTTAGGGCTGTAAGGCCTGATAGAGGGGTGACTTACCTATGCCAGAGGCAGTGTGAGGTTGGCATGGCACTCTGAGGGGAGTGCCATGTCAACTTAGTCTTTTTCTCCCCACCAGCACACACACACTGTTAGGCAGTGTGCATGTGCTGAGTGAGGGGTCCCCAGGGTGGCATAAGACATGCTGCAGCCTTAGAGACCTTCCCTGGCATCAGGGCCCTTAGCACCGGGGGTACCAGTTACAAGTGACTTACATGAGTGCCTGGGCTGTGCCAATTGTGGAAGCAAAGGTACAATTATGGAAAGAACACTGGTGCTGGGGCCTGGTTAGCATGGTCCTAGCAAACTTTCAATCAAAACTTAGCATAAGCAAAGGCAAAAAGTCAGGAGGTAACCATGCCAAGGAGGTATTTCCTTACAGTCAGTCTCCCCCGAAACCCAAGAACGAGGCTGAAAGATCCGAATCTTAGCCTGAATGTCTTGGACTCGCTTGTCGGGAGGATAAGCCCGAAATTGCACTGTATCCAGAACAGCTCCAATGAAAGGGAGCGTCTGAGAAGGAGTCATGTGTGACTTCGGCACATTTATAGTGAACCCCAGTTTGTGCAGGAGGTTCGCCGTAGTCTGAAGGTGGGAGACGACGGTCTGGGGCGAAGGCGCCATCAACAGCCAGTCGTCGAGGTAGGGGAAGACTGAGACCCTTAACCTGCGCAGATGAGCTGCAACCACCGCCATCACTTTCGTGAACACCCGACGGGCGCTGGTAAGGCTGAAAGGGAGCACAGTAAACAAAGTGCTTGTGACCTACCACTAATCGTAGGTAACATCTGTGGGCAGGTAGGATGGGAATGTGGAAATAAGCGTTCTGCAAGTCCAACGCTACCATCCAGTCTCCTAGGTCTAAGGCAGACAGAACCTGAGCCAGGGTGAGCATTTTGAATTTCTCCTTCTTGAGGAAGTAGTTCAGGTCCCGAAGGTCTAGGATAGGACGTAAGCCCTTGTCCTTCGGTATCAGAAAGTAGAGGGAATAAAAACCAAAACCTACTTTTGGCACTGGGGCCCTTTCTATAGCTCCCTTGGCCAAGAGAGCCGTGACTTCCTGGTGGAGAAGCACCAAATGATCCTCCGGAAGAGGATGGAAGGATGGTGGCATGGGTGGTGGTGCAGATTCAAAAGGGAGGGAGCAGCCCTTCCGAATGATCAGCAAAACCCACCTGTCCGTGATGATATGTTCCCAGTGGGGCAGGTGATGGCGGATCCTGCCACCAACTGGGTGGGTGGGAGGGGACGGACTACGAGGGTTTGGAGACTGCAACAAGGGCAGAGGTGGACTGGACAGACCTCTGGTTCCCTGTCCCACGGCCACGTGGGATTCCCCGTCCTCGGCCATGCATAGGCTGGCCAGCATGCGTGGCACGGTGGCTGGGTAGAGGATGTGACAGGGCACTCCTTCCGTGTCCACGAAAGGGACAAAAAGTGGACTGTGGTGGGCGAGTGGCAGAGGAAAGACCAAGGGACCGAGCCCTAGCCCGGGAATCCTTGAATCTCTCCAAGGCCGAGTCCGCATGGTCTCCGAAGAGACTGGTGCCATCAAAGGGCATGTCCATGAGTGACTGTTGGACATCCCCGAGAAGCCAGACGTGCGTAACCGGGCGAGGCGCCATAAGGCCACTGTCGTTGCAACCAATCTGCCCAGAGTCTGTCGTATCAAGCCCACAACAGATAGTGAACTTCACTGCGTCTCTACCATCTTTCACTGCTTGGGAGACGATAGTACAGGCCTCCTCCGGTATCTGCGGCAGGACTTGCGCAACCGTATCCCACAGGGAGTGGGTATAACGGCCCAAAAGACATGCGGTGTGTTCACAAACCGCAGTGCGAGGCTGTAGGAAGGAAACAGGTTCTTGCCAAATTGTTCCAGCCTTTTAGATTCCCTATCCGGGGGTGCGGAAGGGAACGCACCTGAAAAAGAGGAAGCCTGCATAACAAGACTCAGGCGTGGGGGTGCTGGGACAGGAATTTTGGGTCTTTCGGTGCGGGCCGATGGCGGCGAGCAATAGTCCTGTTCACAGGAGCCCCTGTGTTGGGTTTGGACCATATACCCAAAAGGACATCGGTGAGGGCCTCATTGAATGGTAAAAGGGGTTCTGAAGTAGAAGCCCCAGGCTGAAGCACCTCAGTCAGGAGATTAGACCTGACTTCTACAGTAGGTAGCCCAAGGCCGAGGACCTCAGCTGCCCTACTGACCACCATACTGTAAGTCACTCCCTCCGCCGTAGTCACGGTAGGAGGAGACAGCATGCCAATGTCAGGAGAAGTATCCAGACCACTGGCTTTGCCCAAATCCTGTGCCCAGTCCATAGTAGGGCCATCCTGGTATCCATGAGGGTCCAGGGACCCCTCCAATTCCTCCCTGAATTCATACCCATAGGAAAAAGGGTCCGAATCCGTCCTCGGGCAAATAGCCCCACCGAAGCTGAAACCGCTCCAACTCCAAATCGTCGGGGATAGGGAATTGGGTCAATGTCGATAGGTGGCACTACAGACTTCGGGAGAGTCGATAATCAACCCGGCGCCAGGGAAGGTCTCAAAGGTGCGACCAGTGTCGGTGCAGATCCGCACACGGATCCGGAGACAACCTCGGTGGCCGCGGCCGAAGCAGTCGGCGCGGAACCCGAAGGCCCCTCAGCCGAACCCCTTGGGCCTGAAGGCACCGTATCCGGGTCGGCCCACCCAAAGATAAGGTGCATGGCCTCGTAAAACTCCTTCCCAGTTGGGTGGGGGTCGCTCCGGGAAACTCAGGGAAGCATGGAGTCGACCCAGGTGCAGGTTCCGAGGACAGAGGTCTAGTGTGTGGACGCTTGTCCCGTGTTGCGTCGTCCGAGCGACGGGGTGAAGTCGGAGAGCTATGGGACTTCGACTTCTTCTTACCTTGACCTGAGGATTTTGAAGAAGACGAGTGGTAATGACTCTGCGACCGATCAAGACCTTCCTCTTTAGCAAGACCGGGATCTACACGGAATCGAATGCTGGGCCGCCATTAGCTTTAGGGGGTGCATGGACCGACACTCTGAGCATGACTTCGGGTCGCACTCGCGGCACCACAGACAAACAAGATGATGATCTGTCACAGACATCGTCCGATGGCAGTCCTCACAAGGCTTGAACACGGTCTTCGGGGACATCTCAACGCACCAAAGTCATACACAAAAAACTTCGACAAAACGGTCAAATTCAGCCAAAAAATAGCCAGGGTAGCTCTCTCCGGATCAGCGCGTGGTGCAGAAAGAAAAGAACTGACGTCACTGCGCGAGGGTGGCGTCTATGTACTACTCCCGACGTCATCACGGCGACCACGATGCCTACGCAGTCAACCAACGCCACCTACCGACGCGCAAGGGTACTGCTCAAAGAGAAATCTCCAGATCCAGTCTGACGCCTGGGGGAAAATTCTAAGGTAAGGAATCTGCAACTACAAGTCTCTATCAGATTGGTAACACCTTGAATTTTATAATGTTTGCCCGCAATGCCAAATCTGAGGTATTTACTGTGTGCTGGATGAATGGGAATGGGAAAGTATGCGTCATTAAGTCACCTTACTATAATAGCGGAACGATATCTTGGAGAGTAACCATATGCTCAGAGAATGTATAGATTGAGTGGTCTGAGATCTAGAATAGGTCTCATTGATCCATCCTTCTTTGATATAAGGAAGTATAAGTAGTATACTCCTAACCTTTGCTGTGAGGGGAGAACTGGTTCTATAACCCCCTTCAGAAGAAGGAATTGTACCTCTTCTTTTAAAAGAGTAAGATGGTCTTGTAAAAGTTTGTGAATGCGAGGGGAAATATTTGGTGGGGTGGAAATGAGCTCTATACAGTTACCTTGTTGGATAATTGATAGAATCCATTGATGTGTGGCGATATTGGACCATTGGGAATAGAAAAGCATTAATCTTCCCTCTACTGGAGAGGTGTGAGACTGTGGGAGGTCTAAGTAGTCACAGCTGTTCATCAGAGCCGGACACTCTTGAGGTAGACGCCTTTCCTCTACCTTTATTTTTTTTGCCCCTCTAAAGGAATCTCTATTATAGAAATGGATGCCTTAATTGGTTTGGGTGGTGGAAGGCTCAGTAGATGGTTCCCCTGAATTGTGGGCGACGAAAGTTACCCCTTTGTCGTGTGGTGAGTAGGGCCCCCATAGCCTTTGCTGTTTCCGAATCGTTCCTGAGCTTTTCTATGGTGGTGCCAACCTCCTGACCAAACAAATGTTTCCGGTCAAAAGACATGCTGATTTTCTGGCTTGAAGCCTGAACATCTGAGCCAAGCATGCCTCAAACTATTTCCCGTCACCTTTTGCGATGTTCCTCTGGGAGGTACTGGAGACGATCATCCATTTCATCCTAGTGGGCCCTGGCGTAGCATGCCAGTAGTGCCTGTCAACTGGTGATACGCCAATGATTGGAAGCTTGTGCAGCCATTCTTACCTGTTGTGTCTAGTTTTTTTCTCTCCTCATCAGGGGGAGGTACATCTCCCGTTGATTGGCTGACAACTATAGATTTGTGACTGAATATATATACATACATATATATATACATTTTTTTTTTTTTTTAAATTCATTTCTTTTTAAATCGACCCTTGGGGTAACCACTCTTGCCCTAACCGTTTCTTTAAAAATGTCTGTGGCATGTCTTCATGTCTAAGCATACCTGGTAGCATGGTCAATAACTGACTTTCTTTATGGGTGGTAGTCAGTGTAGCAAAGAGAAAATCCTCTTCAATAGGGTCAGTGTGCATTTGTGGGTAGTGATATGCAGCTGGACATGCTATGACCTGCTGATATGAAGTTGCGTCTTCAGGATAGGAAGGGCGTGCAGGGTATAAATAAGCGTCATTTAGTAATATGTGATCTGAATCTCATGAATCCCATAGGTCAATACTGTCGTAGTTTAGACTCTTGCTCTGGGCAAGACTGCTGGTTAAAGGATGACAGTACGTTTGTAGGCGACTACGCCTTTCCTACAACAAGTCAACTGTTGTCCCAACCTTACCGGCTCACTAGCAGCACTTCACCAGAAACACAATAGTAAAAGGTGATTTGTGGCAGCCTTTACACATGGACTCGAGAATAAGACATCTCAGGGAGTGTCGTGGTTAAACTGAGATTACCCCTTTCTCACAGATATATCATGTCTCATACAAACACAGGCAATGACAACGATGCAGTAGAGTTTCAATAGTTTTGATTTAACATAACTGCAATTTGCGATAAGTTGCATGGGCTGCAACGATTAGGATAATGAATAATGCAAGAAACAGAATTGTGAAGACGAGAGTCATTATTACAAAGACCCCCACCATCTTGCAATGCTTAGGAAAGACATACGAGATGTAATATGCCCTAATACCCTAATGTGAGAGGCCTAACCTCCTACCTAAAGGAGAGCTGGGTTTGCTAAACCTAATCTGCCAGTGCCATGTCCATGAGAGGAGCCCCCAACCCTCGTTACCTTGGAATGAGGTCTCTATCTCAGACTCCGCAGGGACACGAAGATTGGGTCAGCGCCAAGACAACTGGCAGCATCGATATCAGCGATTGTGGCGATGCCCTCTGGTCGAAATCCCTCTGATTATCGGTCTAAAGTGCGATATATTTATACAGATCTACAAGGACCCCTGACGTAGGTGTGTTCCCAAACGATAACAGACATGCTTGGGACGGCAATTAATATAAACAATCCCTCGAAAGTAGTGAGAGGGAATATCGCCAAGTGTGAACACCTACTGTTTGTCTTTGTTGCTTGATCTCGACGCCTTAGCGCGGTGACACTGATAATGTAACTCATAACAAGTGGCCTAACTATAAACAAGGTAGCCATCTTAGAAGAATGATATAATTAAATGGGCTAAGACAGAGCAAACCAAGTAGGTTAAAAGTCACTAGGTGACGGGGGCACAAGTCTGCAAGCCAAAGGCTAAGCTAACTCCAGTTATTCCATTAAAAACAAACTAGGATTCACTACAATATCTTGTGAATGTTTCAAGTCAGCTCCCTGCGGTGGTGGTGAACTTTGTGGAGAAAATTGTAACTCAATAGTAGGTGGAGGAGATTGGAAGGTAGTAGAGGAGTAAGAGGAAGCACAGGAGAGTGTGGTGAAGGCAGAGGTCAAACTAGAGCACTGTCCTTATCGACCTTTTTAGGTGGAGGAGCAGTGTCTAAGGTCTCCTGAAAAGTAAGTTTCCTTTTGATTAGGACAGGGGAGAAGCAATTATTCTTCCTGTTCCGTTTTGGATATAGAGCTGATGAGCATCCATTATTTAGAGAATTGGCTCCACTGGTGAAGCTGCTTCGAGGAATGACTAGAGTCTATGGAAGACAGAATCTTTGATTCCGAAGTTTTCGGAGTGGAAATCTTATGTCGACTTGAAGCTGTCGGCACTGAAACAGATGTGGAAGGCTTTTTGCTTAGAGCTAAGGCGCAGCTGTATGAGATGCTGGAGGTCAATGCCAAAGACTGCTTAGTCTCGGCTATTTTTGGTGCCAAGCCGGAAGGCAGGGCATCCAAAGGTAACTTTCAGATGCAGCCATGGCCCAAAGGCAGTGGTTGAAGACCTGTTTGTGGGGTTTCCTTATAGTCTTTGTATGGGAGGTCAGGGCTGATGTACTCACAGGTTGCGCTGAGGTGAGAGGCTGACTTTCAATGTCAGATTGAGCGTCCAACTCCGAATCTTCTATGGAGAAGGCCTCTTCATGTTCTATCTCCTCCTGTACATGCTCTAACAGGAGTGTCGTCTATTGTCTTTAATGCCATCTCCTATTGACACGCTCTTTGATCCCAGATGGTCTTCTTGGTTCAAAAAAAGACCGAAAGGCATCACATGTTTCTTCCTTATGGTCGGGGAACAAGCACAGGTTACATAATAGGGGTTGGTCGGTGTGTGGGAACTTCGAATGGCATTGAGGCAAAACCGAAATGAAGTCCGTTCCATCAGCCCTGCATATCCCGACACCACATGGAAGAGTAGGCCCGAGGTGAAGAGCGGCCAGCTGGCTCCTGATATAGAAATTCAGATCAACTATGCTAGATAGTGAAACTGCAATCAAAATACAATACCCTAGCTGAAAGAAAGATGGAAATGAAGAATCTGGAATAGACCGAGCCCAGGAATACAGGAGCGAGAGGAATACACGTCCAAACCAGACAGCGGAGAGAAACAATCTTACAAAAGACTTGATGCCCATGCGCAGTATCACTGAGAGGAGCAGTCACTCGATCTTGTGACTCAAAAAGATTCTTCGAACAGATACAACTTGCAACACTCAGGACCCAACACTAGACGGTGGACTTATGCAAAGCATGCATATCTATAGCCACACAAGACATTGAACAATTATTTCCTTAGAGTTCGGTTTCCAATAAATATCTGTTCCATACAGGTCCCCTCTCACAGGAGTCCTGAATAAATTCTAAGTCGCAAGCTGCATCAAACTGGGCTTCAACCCCAATATTGAGACTCTTAAAGTTGGAAAATATCTAGTATTCTATTCATGGTCAATGTGCAATTCGCAAAAATTAACAGATTAAAAAAATATATACATTCTGTACAGGTCCACTATCAAAGGAGTCCCTCTGACCTGAATGAGTTTAGCAGCAAATGTGAATGTATGAAGTGCTGACAAATGTGCATATAGATCCTTGGATGGGTATAGCAGCAAACAGTAGATGTGTAGGTCGCAAAGTGCAAAAAACTGGGCTTGAGACCCCGCACATATATTGCAAAACGTGGTACACATCTTGTATTGTATTTGTGATCAATTTGCAAACCACAAAAATAAATGTATAAATGTGTGTGTGTATGTAGATATTGGCAGCTGTTTTTAGAAATACCATACAATGAGGTCAATGTTATGTCCATTGGTGATTAGCGAGATGTACATGGTGTACATATAGTGTAAATATGCATCTCCATGTACATCTCGCTAATCACCAATGGACATAACATTGACCTCATTGTATGGTATTTCTAAAAACAGCTGCCAATATCTACATATAGTGTAAATATGCATCTCCATGTACATCTCGCTAATCACCAATGGACATAACATTGACCTCATTGTATGGTATTTCTAAAAACAGCTGCCAATATCTTAACTGAATAATATCAGTCAAACTATTAAATCCATCAATAATCTGCTATGTATCGGAGGTAATTGTCATTGCCACTGTCATATGATAAGGATTGGATCACATGTAAAGTACAAGGGCATAAACAGTGCCTCACACTGATGTGTGAAATTTCAAGGGAATAAATAATACATGTAAGGAAATGCCTCCTTGGCATGGTTACCCCCTGACTCTTTGCCTTTGCTGATGCCAAGTTATGATTTGAACGTGTGTTGATGCCTGCTAACCAGGCCCCAGCACCAGTGTTCTTTCCCTAACCTGTACCTTTGTCTCCACAATTGGCACACCCTGGCATCCAGGTAAGTCCCTTGTAACTGGTACCCCTGGTACCGAGGGCCCTGATGCCAGGGAAGGTCTCTAAGGGCTGCAGCATGTCTTATGCCACCCTGGGGACCCCTCACTCAGCACAGACACACTGCTTGCCAGCTTGTGTGTGCTGGTGGGAAGAAAAGGACTACGTCGACATGGCACTCCCCTCAGGGTGCCATGCCAACCTCACACTGCCCATGGCATAGATGAGTCACCCCTCTAGCCTTACAGCCCTAAGGTAGGGTGCACTATACCATAGGTGAGGGCATAAGTGCATGAGCACTATGCCCCTACAGTGTCTAAGCAAAACCTTAGACATTGTACGTGCAGGGTAGCCATAAGAGTATATGGTCTGGGAGTCTGTCAAACACGAACTCCACAGCACCATAATGGCTACACTGAAAACTGGGAAGTTTGGTATCAAACTTCTCAGCACAATAAATGCAAACTGATGCCAGTGTATATTTTATTGTGAAATACACCCCAGAGGGCATCTTAGAGATGCCCCCTGAAAACATACCCGACTTCCAGTGTGGGCTGACTAGTTTTACCAGCCTGCCACACACCAGACATGTTGCTGGCCACATGGGAAGAGTGCCTTTGTCACTCTGTGGCCAGGAACAAAGCCTGTACTGGGTGGAGGTTCTTCTCACCTCCCCCTGCAGGAACTAACACCTGGCGGTGATCCTCAAAGGCTCACCCACTTTGTTACAGTGCCACAGGGCATCCCAGCTAGTGGAGATGCCCGCCCCCTTTGGCCACGGCCCCACTTTTGGCAGCAAGGCCGGAGGAGATAATGAGAAAAACAACCAGGAGTCACTGGCCAGTCAGGACAGCCCCTAAGGTGTCCTGAGCTGAGGTGACTCTGACTTTTAGAAATCCTCCATCTTGCAGATGGAGCATTCCCCCCCCCAATAGGATTAGGGATGTGCCCCCTACCCCCAAGGAGGAGACACAAAGAGGGTGTAGCCACCCTCAGGGCTAGTAGTCATTGGCTACTAACCCCTCAGACCTCAACACACCCCTAAATTGAGTATTTAGGGGCTCCCAGAACCGAGGAAGATAGATTCCTGCAACCTGAAGACGAAGAAGGACTGCTGACCTGAAGCCCTGAAGCCCTGCAGAGAAGGAGACACCAACTGCTTTGGCCCCAGCCGGCCTGTCTCCCCACTTCAAGAAAAACTGCAACAGCGACGCATCCCCCAGGGTCCAGAGACATCTGAAGCCTCAGAGGACTACCCTGCATCTAAAAGGACCAAGAAACTCCAGAGAACAGCGGCCCTGTTCAACCAACTGCAACTCTCTGCAACAAAGAAGCAACTTTAAAGACCCCACATTTCCCGCCGGAAGAGTGAGACTTTCCACTCTCCACCCGACGGCCCCGGCTGGACCTTCAGAAAACAAACACCTCAGGAAAGACTCCATGGCGACTGCAAGCCCGTGAGTAGCCAGAGTTGACCCCCCTGAGCCCCGACAGCGACGCCTGCAGAGGAAATCCAGAGGCTCCCCCGACCACCTGCTTCAAGGAACCCGACGCCTGGAAACCACACTGCACCCGCAGCCCCCAGGACCTGAAGGAACCGAACTCCAGTGCAGGAGCACCCCCAGGCGACACTCTGCCTAGCCCAGGTGATGGCTACACCAAGGAGCCCCCACCTGTGCCTGCCGCATCGTTGAAGAGACCCCCCGGGTCTCCCCATTGATCTCTATTGAAAACCTGATGCCTGTTTGCACTCTGCACCCGGCCGCCCCTGTGCCGCTGAGGGTGTACTTTCTGTGCCTGCTTGTGTCCCCCCGGGAGCCCTACAAAACCCCCCTGGTCTGCCCTCCGAAGTGGCGGGTACTTACCTGCTGGTAGACTGGAACCGGGGCACCCCTATTTCCATTGAAGCCTATGTGTTTTGGGCACCTGACCGGCCCTGAGCTGCTGGTGTGGTAACTTTGGGGTTGCCTTGAACCCCCAACGGTGGGCTACCTTGGACCCAACTTTGAATCCTATAAGTGTTTTACTTACCTGTGAACTTAATGTTTACTTACCTCCTCCAGGAACTGTTGATTTTTGCACTGTGTCCACTTTTAAAATAGCTTATTGCCATTGTTGCCAAAACTGTACATGCTATTTTGCTGATTCAAAGTTCCTATGATACCGGAGTGAAATACCTTTCATTTGAAGTATTGATTGTAAATCTTGAACCTGTGGTTCTTAAAATAAACTAAGAAAAGGTTTTTCTATATAAAAACCTATTGGCCTGGAATTGTCTTGAGTGTGTGTTCCCTATTTATTGCCTGTGTGTGTACAACAAATGCTTAACACTACCCTCTGATAAGCCTACTGCTTGACCACACTATCACAAAATAGAGCATGAGAATTATCTCATTTTGCCACTATCTTACCTCTCAGGGGAACCCTTGGACTCTGTGCATGCTATTTCTTACTTTGAAATAGTACATACAGAGCCAACTTCCTACAATACACACAACGTAATGGTGCTGAAAGTAGGATTGGTCCCAGCTTAACCCCATGTACACTCACGTGTATGCATAATTCATAATATAGTGCACAAAAACTGCATAAAAGTGCAAACAGGAAACAGTTATCTTCTCCCCGTGTTCAATCAGGAAATAATTGTAAAAATCTCAATGACATACTGAGCCATCATGCGGCATTGGCATTCCTCGTGGATCGAATCTGTTACCCCCATCAGTATCCAAATAAATGCCAAGAAGCGATCTAAAATGGTACAGCACAGGACTAATTTCATAAATGTGCAACCCTCAATAGTGAGAAAAATGTAAAACATGGATAATCTATTAAAAACAGCACTAATACCCTACAAAATTGAAATCGATTAGCCACAACATTATAATCCTAGAGGGACTAGATTCCTTTCTCCTTCAATTGGCCAAATGACCACAAATCATTACACAGCTAGTATGCACCAGATTTCTAGTTAACTGCAACCCAAAATGTAAACTTTCATAGCTTAAGTGTCTGCCACAGGTAGTTTATTGAGGCTCATGTGGGATTACTCCTAAATATGGACATGCAGTTCAGCATCCACGATATGTCCCCAGAGCTTTTCAGTTCCCAGAAGGAAAATCATTTTAGACTCACATCTATACAGCTCAAGTCCTCGGTCATCTCTTCGTAGAAGAACCTCAATGTGTTTAATGCCATAATAATATAAGCTGCTGGGAATCCCCTGGGGCACCTCCAAAAAATGTTTGGCCATGGGCTAATTCCTATCCTGGCTTTTAATGGCCCTGAGGTGTTGTAGGATGCAAGTCTTAAACTTGTTAATGGTACTACTCACATACGCATCTGGCAGCCGCATTCAGGCACATGAACAACAAAGTTAGTGTCACGTTATTCTCTACTTTATACAAGACACGCCCACAAATGTCTCAAATGAGGTTTGTGTCATGTCATACTTGCATGCTTTGCAATTGTTGCATTTCTTAAATCCTAAACTTTTCTTGGTCAGTCACTGACCCATCATTATCAACAAACATGCTCCAGGATAAGTTATTTGCCAATTATTTCGTTTTTTGATATGTGATGTGGAGTGATAACCTTTGCATTGTTCATCATTAAGTAAAACATGCCAATTGCGTGCCAATATGGATTTAAATGCTGATGTTCATTATTATACCCCAAAAATCAAAATGCAGTGTGATCAGAGCCAACATCTTTTGTTGCAGCAGCCTGTCCAGTACCTTTGCTTCACCTTACACCAAACAGTAATTCATCTCTATTTTTAGACATCACTCTTTGATGTGCTTCATTCATAATTTTCTGAGGAGATCCTCTTTCCAGAAACCATTGCATCACTGCGTTGTCTTCTGTTTGGTATAAGATATCGGTAGAGCAAAATCTCAGAGCCCTTAGTACCTGGCTATATGGAATGCTCCATACGAGTACCTTAGGGTGCCTACTATTATCATACAGAATGGGATTACATGCTCTTTCTTTGTGAAATATGCTAGTGTAAATAGTCTCATTATGGATATCCAGTTTTACATCCAGAAACTCAATATGACTCATTCCATGTGGCTCAGAGTTTAACATTAAATATGCTCTTGTTATTCACACTTAAAAAAAACCCACAAAGGTTACAGGGACGTTATAGTTAGGTTCTGAAAGTACTCACAAAACCATACAAGTTCAGCATTTATAGTTATTTCAAGTAACTATAACTTGAGATTTAAGATACCTACAACTCTCGCCCCAGCCATGCAGTTTTTTTTTCAATAATTTGACTTCTAATGTTTCAATTATATTTTTATTCATGTTATAAAAGTTGCTGTAGTATCTGGGGTAATTAGCATGCATGGTGAGGATGTGAGATATTGTTACCTTAGGCCCTGGGGTACAGTTACTTGAAAAAAAAAAAAACGAATTTTACGACAGATTTGTGAACCCCATTGGTAATTTGCAGTACAAATGTAATTAAAGTTATTTTTTGTCCACGGGGGGTTTAGGAAGGGGGGGGTTGGGAAGGGGGAAGAGCTAAGGGGCCAGGGTGTCCCTAACATAGCCCCTTTTCTCCTTTTTTTTTTTTTTTTCTGGCATTCAGCTGAAGCCCAAGAAGGCTGCCAACACTTCTTTGGTAAAGTGTTGGCAGCCAATTAGATCTCAGGATGAGATCAGGAGGGTTTGCGGAGCAATTGCTTCCCTATATATACAAATTTGTTTTTTCTTTAATATTTCGAAAACTACTAAACTGATTTACATAAAAAAAGGGCTCTTTCTGGACCAAGAGCTAGCTTTCTAATCAATTTGGTGTAATTCCGTTCAGCAACTCGGTCTCTAGTCCTGTTCAAATTTCCTATGAAAATTAACATGGAGAAAACGTGTTTTGGGACCCCTTTTTCTCAGCCCTGCGCGATGGATCACCCTGAAACTTTCCAATCAGCAGCTGACATGAGCATTGGATCTTTTTGAGAAAATTTAGTGAGGACTTATCAACTAGCGCCAAAGATATAGGCAAGTAAAATTTTTTTTTTTTTTAAAGATGCTTTTTTCTATAGAAACTAGGTCCTAACTATAACTACCTAGTGGTGACCAGGACTAGGTAATATATAAATATTTATTTAGAGTGTGTGTGTGTATATATATATATATAAACAAACTTCAAATACTCGAAGTGAACTCATGTGGCCCGAGAGGGGTGGTGCGAAAACCGGCACGAGCAAGCCGGTAATTATGATTCACCATAACAAAAAAGAAAAAAGTAAAAATCGCACGCTCAGGATTCAGGGCAAGTGAAAACAGTGTTTAATCAAAGCTTTGATTAAACACTGTTTTCACTTGCCCTGAATCCTGAGCGTGCGATTTTTACTTTTTTGTTTTGGTGAATATATATATATATATATATATATATATATATATATTTTTTTTTTTTTTTAAGTATAATATAGAAAGAGATCAGATGTGTATTTAAGAGTAAGGCTTTGTGGTGTCCGTGAAATTGCCTTTGCAGACTTCTTGTTTTGTCCTTATATCATTAAAAAACATTTCCATAATAGACAACTTCAACTCTGCAGCAGTTCTGAAAAAGAGAATGGACTTTTCCCATATCAATGTAGGAAAAAAAAGACTGACCGCACATTGTGCACCTGTCCCCTTGTTTTTTCCTAACCTGTTAGCTGTGGATTATCCACAAGAAAAGGGGTCACAGAAAGTAACTAACAGGTTATTCTGATGGATATTTCTAACTTGTTTTCTTCAACATGTTGAATAAACTGTAAAACAATACCTCACAAAAAGCAGAGGATCTGAGGAATGGACTCTGTACAAGGGACTCTTGCAGGATCAAGCAGACGAAAAGGCCACCTCTGCAAACCTGCAAATCAAGACACCCTTGGCCAATGGAAGCCTCAGCTCAGGTTTCTTCTTTGCCAAGGCATAACACATTTTTATTCAGGAACAGAACATATCAATTTGCATAATTTCTGTTTCTGGACTGCTTTTCCCTCCTTCGCATCAATATCCCTCACAAGGACCTAGTCGTCCACTAGGTGATCCATGGTGCAGTTGTCGAAATGAGGGCACTCTTGTTGTTCAACCAATGAAACTTCTCTTCCTCTCAAGAGGGATGCACAGAGAGAAGAAAGCAGAGAGCATGACAGAATGTCACATAGGGAAGGGAGACACCACGTTCAGTAGAATACCCAGATCTGAATCACCAGCTTGTCCGAAAATAACATTGTACCAACAGCACTGACATCTTCCTGACCTGGTGCGCAGAAGTAATCACAATGAGGAAGACAGTCTCTGGAGCCAAAACTATCAATGAACAGCTTTGAACAGGCCTAAACATGATCACATCAAGGTCCCAACCAACTTAAGGTCACACTGTGGTGTAACATAAGGCACAGGAAAAAACACACGGGTAAGCCTGATCAAAAAATGAATCAGAACTGGTAGCTTAACTGGGGAGGACTGATCAGGTTAATGTAGAAAAGCTGGTAGGGCTGAGTACCTTTAACAGTGCCCATGGCAAGCCCTTGAAGGGCCAAAGACCCCCAAAAAAGGCATATGAGCCAGCTGAGTCTGCAATTGACCAACCAGACAGTCCAAGCACAACTAACACCAGTAACCTATAGTAAACTGAATTCCTGGGCAGGCAGAGACCCGCCAAGATAACGTCCATAGCATCTATGGTAAAGTCAAAGCCACTCAGCTGGTTCGGCTCAGTTTCCATGCATGAAGTTGTAGGTTGTGGCGATATAGATGAAAACCCTGCTCTCTTGCTGTGACAGCAGAGGTAGACTGAGCAGAGTGCAGAAACTCAAGAGCAGGACCTCTGAATACTACTCTCTCCGAGCCCAGCCCATGGCTGTAGGGAAGATCCGAGTCTGGTCTCTCCTGACCTTCAGAAGATGGGGATGCAGCAGCATAAGTGGCAATTAGTAAACAGGACAAGAGTCCCACAGAAGGGCCAGATAAAGCATTTTTATAGTCGCAAAAGAAGAGTCTGAGTTTGCAACCACAATTTTTTTTTTTTTTTTTTTTTTTTAAACACAATGTACCACTTTTGGAGTCAACTTTTTACCAACTCCTAAAAAGGGCTTGGAAATGGATATGGAATTCCGTTTTTGGAAGGGGTGGTTTAGGGCATCCCTTTCAAACAGCGACTCACTATGGTATGTATCACTGTTTTAAGAACAAAATCTGATTACTGAACATTGACATTTTAGCAACTCCCAGCATGGGGTAGTATGACATTTGCAAAACTGACCTTTTTTCTTTATTTTTCCCTTTTTTTTTTTTTTTTTTTTTTTTTTTTTTTAAACTTAGCCCAGTTTACTTTAAGTGGAAGAAACTGAATTTTTTGAAAAATAATTTACTTAAAAATCCATCATAGACACAGTGGTCTGCGGACACCAGCAGGATGCCATCCCTGTGATGGCCAGCAATTGTATGACTATGCAATGTGTAATTTACCTCATGAATATTGATTAGGTAAATCGGACTGCAAACCACAATATGGAATTATGTGAACTGACCTACTATACATAGGCTGCTTCGCGAAATTTCACGCTGGTAGCAATTTGCGACTATTGTGACCAGTATTTTTCTACCACTATTTCGTACCTCTGGCCCTCGTCGCATTGTAAACCTCTTAGTTTCAGAAGCTAAGGATCAACTGTAACACCATTTTTCTTAAGCACTTGTGAAGAAGGAGCATTAGCAAATGTGTTAATGTAGTTTGCTGGACTGCTGCCTCGAGACAGACAATTCTATGTACGCTAATTAAGGACCTTCCTCTCTAGGGAAATGTGGTCAGACTGGCTAGTAAACTCTTATGCACCAATGTGTACGTTACAGGAGTGAACAGTCCCTAAAATTCATTTAACAACTGCATACTTTGCGACAACCTTCCCAACATTTTAAAAAGCATGCGAGTAAACCAGAAAGCCGTTTCTTAGCTAAACTTGTAACATCTGTAGGTCTATATACTAAATTCTTGGTGTTCTAATACCCAAAGCATGCAAGACTCAGTCCTTTTGGGTCACTTTGCTTATAGTGGAAAAACTGAAACCTCCTTAGGATCAAACCTCAGATACAATCCAATCATTCCTTATCATTGAATATTTGCAATTAAAGATGCTTAAGAAAGTGCCTGTGTTTAACCGACCCTTCTTAAAGACTTAATAGCTATCAAAAAGTCATTTTGACCAGCTTCAATGCTTCAATATCTCCTGGTTTCCCAAAGCGTTATAAGCATACTTTAAACTGTTTTTTGTGTGTTGGTCACTATAAGTGAATTTGTTTCATATATAGGTTAATGTGGTGGCTGTCTATGCTTCCCTCTCACAGTTGTGTTTATCTTAAAGGTTTACATGATAAGTTATGGCACAGGCAAGAAATAGTTCCTCAGTTGTAGTGAGTTTCAAGCAAGTAGCACTATTCTTCCTCTAGCTGTATGACCTACATTTCAGTCACAATATTTTTTTTTATAAAGCTGTTGGGCATGTGACCATGCTGTCTGGCAGAGTGAGACAAGGAGGATAACCTATTATGTAATGGGTATAGTGTCTTAATATTCTACCATATTTTTCCTCTTCATTCACCTCATCCTCTACATTGAGTTGCTGAAGATCCTAACTACAAGGTTTCTCCAGACGCTTCTCAAATGTTTGTCAACATGACACCCATTATTCTGTTTCCTGCTAAATATATTAAGTTTCTGAATTTCTAAGCCTTTTCTGTTTACTCTTCTTTGAACTGCTCTTCGAATCCCATTTCTTTTCATCTCAAAAATTGAATTTGCTTATAAGTTAAAAACGATGTAAATTTTCCACTGTCAACAGCCACATTTTGGGAGTATTTCAGCATCTGGTTTTTTTTAAGCCCCCTTCCAGAGACCACGCATGTGCTGTTGCTTGCCATTTTGAAAGTTTACAGTGGACTTGGAAACCACCCACTGCTTACCACTGGTTGGCTTTGCTGTCGCTCATTTCCTTTCTTCACTTCCTTTTTGCGCCCTGAGGTAACTATAGATCATGAACGCCATCATGCACAGTTTTTTCGTAAAAACTTTTTAGTGCAAATTTTTGATTGATATTATAAATGACGTTATCAAAGAGGTCATGAGTGCTGTAATTTGTGAAGCGAGTAGCAGTGCATGGCGAGGGGGCGAGTTAGTTACTTGAGATAACCAACTATAACAGGTGAATTTCTATGCCTAACTATAACGTCTCTGTAACTTTTGGTTGTTTCAGTAAATTTCTGTTTTTTTTTTTTTTTCTTTTTAATAAAATTTCAAATAATATATGTTAATTCAACCCCCGCCCCGCATGACATGGCCTGCGGTCAACTTCCTATAACTAGCCACACTGCACCATGCACAGCCTCTGGCCGTAAACAGAGGGGGTTGGCCGCAGGACCCGAGGCCAACCCCACACCACTCACTGTCCTCAGCCATGAGTGGCAGGGTTTGGCCGCAGGCAATACTAGCCAATTCTAGACTCCTGCGAGAGCAAGCACTGATCCCACAAGCAGGGAGCAGCTTCAACTAGCAGGTCCTTCCTTGCGGGAACAATGTTTTCATCAGTTCCCCTACACACAAATTTGCCTGTTTGACAGCTCCCCCTTGCACAAAGCACAGTTATGTTTGCTTTTGCTTGGTCAGAGCAGTGGCTACCTGCTGAGGGAGGGCACCTCATGAGGTAGCAGGAACTGGCCCTGGGGGTGGCATTCCCCAGGGCCATATATGGCTCCACAAAGAGGGCTGTATCCCTCCCTAGTTTAATTTAGCCCTGGAGAGGTGGTAGTCACTGGGGCCCCACGTTGGACCCCCTACATTGATTTATTTCAGGCTGGTGGAGGTTGCCGGGGTTGTTGTGGGTGGGGCATCAGTGGGCCCGCCCACATACATAATCTTTAGTGCCCTGGGGAGGTGGAGGTCCCTGGAGCTGCTGGGGGGGGGGTGGGGGCAAAGAGGGGGGCCATGTGCTTTTCCCTCCTATTTTTTGTGCTATGCCCCATGGGACCTGGCCCACCCAGGGGTGAAATAAATGTGGATTTGCCGCAATTTTCACCCCAGGGAGGGGGCTTGGAAAAGCTGCCTTTCTGGCAAATTTGGCATAATTCTGTCCAGATTAAAATAGGAAATGCTCTTTTTTTTTTACCCCCGTCTCTTTTCTCGGCCCCCGCTTGACAGAACTCCCCAAAAAGTTTGATGCACAAGATTCTCTGGGACACTTTTTGTTGGGAACATTTCATGAAGATTAGTCAAACAGTTCCCAAGATATAGGCAAATCAAAAAACTAGGTCCTAACTATGACAGCCAGTAGGTGATATATAGTGAGTCTTTTTTGAGCGTCAAGTGTAACACCATGATTTATCCTTTTGGTGTTTGTTGCACTTAGTACAAGCAGATAATGCCTGCCTCTTATGAGACATTGTTAGCAAAGAAAAGTACTCTAGATGGTGATGAACGTGCATCCCTCCCTTTAGTACCCTTAAGTACCCTACCTGCAATGATAGCTCAATCCCCTTGTACTGATTTTTGGAAATGGCTGAACACAGGTCATGCGTGTGCACTATTACCTAGGCCGGTCTCACGGATTGCAGTCTTGCTAAACTGGGAGGGGTGTCCAAAGCACAACCGTTGAATTGCCTTTATCAAGAATTAAGTAACACAAGCGCGGTGGTGACAGCATACTTTTTTATTTTTTTTGTTGGTCTTTTTTAAAAGGAGGGACTGTTGCATAAACATTATCTTTTTTTCTTTTTTTTTTTAAACCATCGCACTTGAGTGGGCCCACCGAACCACAAATGCTAAGTTTTGCTGTTGTGCATTTTATGCGACCTCGGCCTACATCGGATTAGCACGTAAGCGCAGATTGCGTGTTTTAAGGTTATGCGATGTATATGTGCCTGTGAGTGGTACAATGCATGGAGGCCTGGGGGTTCCATACTGGAAACCTAGAGCTTTGGAAAAGCATCTAGAGAAGAAAAGCCCTCCCAGACAGATTTGCAGATTGACACATTCCTGAGACCTGAGTAGGGGACACACACACTGCAGGAAGGGGAAGGGGAAGGGGGAGGAGGGGTGGGAGAAAGTCGAGCCAGGCTCTCCCGCGCACTTCAAAAGGACTGATTCTGGAAAGTTAACTTGTCATTGGGGCCTCGGTACATCTCAGGAAGAGGATATCCACCTCTGGTCCAAATAAATGCTCCTTATCAAAGGGCATGTTTAATACAGCTTCCTGTATCTCAGGTTTAAAACCTGAGCATCTTAACCATGCACGTCTCCCAATTACTATGCTGGTGTTGACACTCCCTTGCTGCTGTATCAGCTGCATCAATAGCACATCTAATTGAGTTATTAGAGATAGCCTGTCCCTCTGCTACTATGGGTAGCCCTCTTATCTGATGTTCCGGTGGAAGGTACTGCAACATCTCTTCCATCTCATCCCAGTGGGCCCTATCATAACTTGCCAGGTGTGTTTGGGAATTTACAATCCTCCAGTGATTCGCAGCCTGAGTAGCTACTCTTACCTGCTGCATCTTAATTTTTTTTTACTTTCTTTGACTGGAGGAGGATCATCTCCTGTAGACTACTTGCAAGTTTTCGCCCTGCACTTACAACTATAGAGTTGGGTGGTAATTGTGGATCAGAAGGTGCAGAGGTTTGTATTCTTTTTATTTCTTTTTTTAAACCAACCCTATGTGTAATGATCCTTGCCTTGATGGGTTCCTTACAAATGTCTGCAGCATGACTAAGCATGCTTGGAAACATAGGGTACTCCTTGCGTGTAGATGTCAAGGTATTGAAACAAAGTCTTCTTCAAATGGGATCTGTATGCAACTGTAGGTTGTGATACGCAGCTGCCTTAGCTGTCACTTGATTGTAAGTAGTGGAATCTTGAGGGGGAGATGGCCTTGCTGGGTATAAATCTGAGTAATTACATAGAATGGGATCAGGAGCATATAGATACCATTGTCCTACATCTTCTTGATCAATTAGGTCATCCCTATGAGGTGATGCGGATGATGTCTGTGGAGAGAACTGTGTAGTGTGTGTAGGTGAGGGTGGTGGGCTAGAAGGAACGAAAGGATAATGTGGCAGGGAAGGTTGAGGTTGTTGTGTAGCCTTTTCTTTCTCCTTCTTTTTAGAGACTTTCTTAGGTGGATGCCCAGTGTCCAAAGCCTCCTAAAATGTAAGTTTCCTTTAATTGTTACAGGAGAAGAGGCTATGGTTCTTCTGGTTTCCTTCTCTATGTGAAGTTTGTGCTGCTTAGTGTCCATAACCTCTAATATAGGTTCTATTGCAGATGACTCCTCAGTAACTGCAGAATGTTTACTGCTGGCAGTTTTTGATTCCGAAGGTTTCGTCACGGAATGCTTGACTTGAACTAAAAATGTCAGCTCCAAAAGTGGTGTTAATTTTTTCAGTTCAGAGGTGGAAAAGTCTGTTTTTCGGCTCTATACCAGACCAGATGTAGCAGTCCGTTTAGTTTGCGCCAAATGCATTTTGGTCTTCTGTATTTTTGGTGCCGAACCCGAAGGTTGGTCATCTGAATGTATTTTTCGGCTCAGACCATGGCCTGAGGGCATTGGAGGACCGATGATCCATGCAAGAATCTTTTTAATTGTCTTTGTTTGGTGTGGTGGGGCTGATGTACTCACGTACTGTGCCAGTGGTATGGACTAACTGTCAACATCAGAGTCTCGATCAGTCCCAATCTCTAATGGAGACGGTTGTGCAATGTCCTACTTCTTCCTGCGCATGCATGCTCTTCTCCAAAGATGTCAGGTGTGTCTTCTGTCGACTTAAACACCATCTCCAATTGACACGCTCTTCAGTCATAGAGAGTCTTCTTTGATCAAAATGATCTACAGGCGTCGCGGGTCTCTTCTCTGTATTCCAGAGTGAGGCACAGATTACACACCAAATGCTGGCTGGTGTAGGGAAAATTAGCATGACAGAATCGAAACCGAGTTCATTTAATCAGCATAAAATCGTTAGACTACAATGTGTCGAGGTAGGCCCAAGAAGGGCGAGGTCGCCCCAAAGAGCGTGAAATCGACCTAAACGATAGAAATCGGATTGACTATAAAGAGTAGAAAAGGCGACAAACTAAACCGACGTTTATAGAAAGTTAGAATAAAGTCCAGAAGATATCGAAACGAGATCCACCGGAGCGAGAGAAAACACGTCTGAACCACATGTCCGAACCAGACAGCGGAAAGAAAACAATCTAAAAAGACTCTATGCCCATGCGCGGTATCACAGAGAGGAGGAGTCACTATCTTGTGACTCAAAAATATTCTTCAAAGAAAAACAACCTGCAACCCTCCGAACCCAACACAAGATGGCCGACTTATGCAAAGCACCTGTATAAACAGCTACACATGCCATCAAACGAAATTATACAAAAGGGGAGCTTGCATATCCCAAATGGTCAATCGTCAAACCATCAACGAGAGTCCTATACTGACATGAAGAAGCTAAGCAAGGCTTTTGGTTTTTTTGACCAGGACTGAGGACCAATCTATGCTAGTCTCACAGATGGATGAGGAGACCCCACCCAGGAGAATCAAGATCCTCTGCCCGGATCACCAGCATCTGCCTGCCTACTGACACCAGAGGACCTTGTAAGGAGGAGGAGAAGGAGATTACCTGGATGGAGCTAGGTCCAGTGGGGGATCCTGCAAAGCAGACGGTGAGATTTAAAGTGACTCCCATTCAATTCACGCCATTCGTAAGTGTGCTGCCCATTTCAGCAAACCTGCTGTCAGAGGGGTCCACCACGAAAAAAAAGTGTTGTCGCATTGATTCGGCCATATGCCAATGTGCCACTTAAGTCCACATTTTGCATCACTGGACAACCAGTTACCTGGACGACAGCAACTCAACTACAGCTTTTCACCAGCATCCACTCCAGTTTAACACAAAGCCAGACTTCTGAACTCAACCGGGATCTTCCGTGCCATAATATCAGTGGAACCCATTAGGACTGATAGCCCGGTCGCAAAGCCCAGAGGAACTTATTTTGTCTAATAGCACACTGGACATTTTAATGTCTAAAAAGTAATTGTGGAATTTCCAACGCTAGTAGTCACTAGCTAGGCCTAACTTGAGTGCAGCATCTCATAAATGGGGAAGAACCACCACCGCTGGACAGGGAATCAGTACTCAGAAACATGACCAGACTATTGGCTACTGCCCTCTGACCCTTGTAACACCCCTGAACCTAGCTCAACAGATTCCTGGCGACCTCAAGAAGAAAGAAGAAAAAATGACTGCACCCCAGAGGACCAATATCTACAGTGGACAGCAGCCCTCTCAAGAAGGAAACACCAGCAGAGGACTCCAGAACTGCGAGTCCTGTCAACTCTGCACCAGACACCCACTGCCAGTGTCTTGGTGGCCCAACCGATTAGAGCTGGTCCCCGGACGATTCTGGCCTAGTGTCTACCCTGGGTTGAGCCTCCTCCTGTCCAACACGAGGACGCCTGCAGGCTAAATCTGGAGGATCCACCTGACCGCAAGAGAACCGGACAAAGACACCTAACACCAAAAGATACTACTGCACCTGCAGGCCCCTGCCTTGGGGAATCAGACCACTGGTCCAGCAGCCAGCCCTCCTACTCGTCCAGCCTTTGGTTTTCCCGAACCTGGACTTGGCCTGCAGCATCTTTTGTGCATCCCGGGGATCCACCTACTGGAAAGCATTGGGAGCACAACGATGTGTTTGCACTCTGCACCTGTACGCCCCTGTGCCGCTGAGGGTGAGTGTTTAGTGCCAACCTGTGCCCATTACCTCCCCCCCTCTGGTGCTCACCTAAACCCCCAAATCTGCCCACTGAAGATGCCGGTACTTACCTGCAAGCAGGCCTGATTCCGAGTGCCCGTAGTCTCCATAGGAGCCCATGTTAAATCTACCTCAACTTTGACCTCCGCACCCGACCGGCCCTGTGTTGCTGGTGTAGGAGTAGGAGGCTGGCCTGGCTTATAGTGGGGGTACCTGATGGTACTTACACCTTGTGCCAGGTCCAGTTATCCCTTATTAGTAGATTAGTAGTGTTGAGCAGCTTAGGCTGGTAGAGGTAGCTATAGCAGAGCAGCTTAGGCTGAACTAGGAGACATGCACAGCTCCTACTATACCACTTATATCGTATAGCACTATATCATAAGAATCACAATACTCAGTGTTACTAAAAATAAAGGTAATTTATTTTAGTGACAATGTGCCAAAGATATCTCAGAGGATATACTCCCTTATGAGGTAAGTAAAATACACAAAATATACACACAAACCAAAATCAGGTAAGTAAACAGTTAGAAAAGTAGTGCAAACACTGTAGAATACAATAGGATGCAATAGGCCTAGGGGTAACACAAACCATATACTAAGAAAGTGGAATGCAAACCACTTAGGGACCCCAGGCCTAGTGTAGTGTGTAGAGGGTCGCTGGGACTGTTAGACAACAGTAAGGGTGTCCAAGATACCCTCCCCCAAGACCCTGAAAAGTAGGAGTACAGTTACCCTACTTCCCCAGAAACACACTAAAGTCGCGATAGGAGATTTTGCAAAAGCAACAACTGACTGCAAATCACTGAATACGGATTCCTGGAGCTGAGGCCCTGTAAAGGAAGAGGACCTGTAAAGGAAGGGGACCAAGTCCAAGAGTCACACAAGAGTCCAGGGGGGCAGGAGCCCACTAAACCCCAGATGAAGGAGCAAAAGGGCTGACTCCGGGTGGATGAAGCTGAAGATTCTGCAACAACGTAAGATGCCAGGAACTTCTCCTTTGTACAGAAGATGTCCCGCGGCGTGCTATAGGATGCAGAGTTGTTTCCACGAAGAAAGACCGCAAACAAGCCTTGCTAGCTGCAAGAGTCGCGATTGAAGAAAATGGGTGCTACCTGGGCCCAGGAAGGACCAGGAGGTAGCCCCTTGGAGGAGGAGACAGAGGGGGCGGGCACTCAGCAGCACAGAGAGCCCAGGCTAAAGCAGGCAGCACTTGCAGAAGCACTTGAACAGGGGTTCAAGACAACTGAACACGGCGGTCGTCTCAACACTACAAAGGAGAGTCCCACGAAGCCGGTGGTCACCTCAGTGAGTTGAAAAATGCAGGACGGGGTGCTGGAGACCTGGGCTATGCTGTGCACGAAGGATTCCTTGCAAAAGTGTACAGAAGCCCTAGCAGCTGCAGTTCACGCAGTACACAGGATTACTGTCTGGCGTGTGGAGGCAAGGACTTACCTCCACCAAATTTGGACAGATGGACAACTGGATTGTCAGGGTCACTTGGATCCAGCTCCTGTGTTCCAGGGACCACGCTAGTCAAGATGAGAGGGGACTCAGAGGACCGGTGAAGCATAAGTTTGGTGCCTGCGTTAGCAGGGGGAAGATTCCATCAACCCACAGGAGATTTCTTCTTGGCTTCCAGTACAGGGTGAAGGCAGACAGCCCTCAGAGCACCCACCACCAGGAAACAAGTCCAGAAAGCAGGCAGGATTAGGCGCTACAATGTTGCTGGTACTCGTCTTGCTACTTTGTTGAGGTTCTGCAGGCGTCCTGGAGCAGTCAGCGGTCGATCCTTGACAGAAGTCGAAGAGGGAGATGCAGAGGAACTCTGGTGAGCTCTTGCATTCATTATCTGACGAGAAACCCATAGGAGAGACCCTAAATAGCCCTCCGAGGAGGATTGGCCATCTAATCCAAGTAAGCACCTATCAGGAGGGGACACTGACGTCACCTGCTGGCACTGGCCACTCAGAGGCCTCCACTGTGCCCTCACACCTCTGCATTCAAGATGGCAGAGGTCTGGAACACACTGGAGGAGCATTGGGCACCACCCCTGGGGTGGTGATGGACAGGGGAGCAGTCACTCCCCTTTCTTTTGTCCAGTTTCGCACCAGAGCAGGGGCTGGGGGATCCCTGAACCGGTGTACACTGGCTTATGCAAGGAGTGCACCATCTGTGCCCTTCAAAGCATTTCCAGAGGCTGGGGGAGGCTACTCCTCCCCAGCCCTTAACACCTATTTCCAAAGGGAGAGGGTGTAACACCCTCTCTCAGAGGAACTCCTTTGTTCTGCCTTCCTGGGACTGGGCTGCCCAGACCTCAGGCGGGCAGAAGCCTGTCTGTGGGTTGGCGGCAGCAGTAGCTGCAGTGAAAACCTCAGAGAACTAGTTTGGCAGTACCCGGGGTCCATGCTGGAGCCCAGGGGATGCATGGAATTGGCACCCCAATACCAGATTTGGCATGGGGGGACAATTCCATGATCTTAGGCATGTTACATGGCCATATTCGGAGTTACCATTGTGAAGCTACATATAGGTATTGACCTATATGTAGTGCACACGTGTATTGGTGTCCCCGCACTCACAAAGTCACAGGAAATTGACCTGAACAATGTGGCGGCACCTTGGCTAGTACCAGGGTGCCCTCACACTTAGTAACTTTGCACCTAATCTTTACTAAGTGAGGGTTAGACATATAGGTGACTTATAAGTTACTTAAGTGCAGTGTAAAGTGGCTGTGAAATAACGTGGACGTTATTTCACTCAAGCTGCAGTGGCAGTCCTGTGTAAGAATTGTGTGAGCTCCCTATGGGTGGCAAAAGAAATGCTGAAGCCCATAGGGATCTCCTGGAACCCCAATACCCTGGGTACCTAGGTACCATATACTAGGGAATTATAAGTGTGTTCCAGTGTGCCAATCAGAATTGGTAAAAATGGTCACTAGCCTGCAGGGACAATTGTAAAAGCAGAGAGAGCATAAGCACTGTGATTCTGGTTAGCAGAGCCTCAGTGACACAATTAGGCACCACACAGGGAACACATTCAGGCCACAAACTATGAGCACTGGGGCCCTGGCTAGCAAGGTCCCAGTGAGACATATAAAACACACTGACATACTCACGCAAGCGGTCCAAGGAGAGGACGGTATAGGCGCACGGCGAGCGCCCCCCTTGATGTATGTTTGACTATAAGGGGACACTCCCCCTCCTGGATACCAGAGGCTAGCAGCCTCTATGAAAGGGCCGCCTCAAGGTAATTCCTTGGGTAAGGTAGACCTTTTACTTCACACTTTTTGACCCTCACATAGAGGGTATTTCCTCCAACGTGAGACGTAGGGATCCTAGGCCCTGACGAATGCCCCGAGACCTTCATTGGCTCACTTCTGAGGGCAGAAACATGTTGGCTATTAGTTAGGTGACCCTGTGAGTCCTTATCCTCACAGAGGTGTCCCAACCCCTGTTTTAACTACACCAGTCAGACACCACCATTAAATTTGTCACTCCTCACAGGTGTCTGCTTAGGTGTTTTTAATTTTTTCACTAGATTAGCTGGATCCCGATCTTTCCAGAAACAAGTTTATTTACGCACTCCCTCCTGTTCCTTTAACAGTGAGGTTGAGTCCGCCCAGGTGGCACTGTCCTACCTGGGTGGGTCTAGGTGGTCAAATGATGAAGCATGACACTATATAGTGTGTGAGACCACCTAGTCCGTAAAGAAACTCCCCCCGGTGTTTCTCCCCGCGCATGCACTCTGCAGTTACTGACATTTCACTGACATTACGCTTCCAAATAGGAACACATACTACCCAGGGCCACGCTGGTACCCGCGACGCCCTCGTTAGAGAACCCCGTACTTTCTTGTGTATTTTGAGTAGGGAGCTAAGTACGGTGTGTTCTTCCATATTTATCCCTCCTTCTCCCTCCTCCTCTCTCCATGTGTAATGATACTCACAAACAGGCCAAAGGTGGGGGTAACAAGGCTAGAAAGAGGCTACCTTCCTAAAGCTGGGGGTTGGGGGGGAGGGGTGTTTGGGATTAACTTGAACCCCAACCTATGGACATCCTACACCCCTGAGACTTGATTTGTTAGTCTTGTGCTTACCTCAAAACTGTGCTAACTTTTCTCCCCCCCCCCCCCCAGAACTGTTTTGAAAATTGCACTGTCTCAACTTTTAAAACCGATTATTGCTATTTATTCGAAAAACTTGACAAATTGAAACAAAGTGGAGTTGATAAATATGTTGAATACTGATATACAAATGTAATTAACTGCAAACTGAATCTTGTGGTTCTATAAGGAAAATGTCACTTACCCAGTGTACATCTGTTCGTGGCATTAGTCGCTGCAGATTCACATGTTGTGCATAGTCCGCCGTCTGGTGTTGGGTCGGAGTGTTACAAGTTGTTTTTGTTCGAAGAAGTCTTTTCGAGTCCCGAGACAGAGGGACGACTCCTCCTTTGTTCCATTGCGCATGGGCGTCGACTCCATGTTAGATTGTTTTCCCCGCAGAGGGTGAGGTAGGAGTTGTGTATGTTAGTAATAGTGCCCATGCAATGGAATGAATAAGTATGTACCAACTAAGGTTTAAGTAATATATTTACAAATGTACAAATGTTGAAGATAACTTCCAAACGGCTACAGGCTCCCGGGGAGGCGGGTGGGCACATGTGAATCTGCAGCGACTAATGCCACGAACAGATGTACACTAGGTAAGTGACATTTTCCGTTCGGTGGCATGTGTAGCTGCAGATACACATGTTGTGCATAGACTAGTAAGCAGTTATCTCCCCAAAAGCGGTGGCTCAGCCTGTAGGAGTGGAAGTACTCTGAAATAAAGTTCTTAGTACGGCTTGACCTACTGTGGCTTGTTGTGCGGATAGCACGTCTACAGTAGTGCTTAGTAAATTTGTGAGGCGTAGACCATGTGGCTGCCTTACATATCTCGTTCATTGGAATGTTTCCTAGGAAGGCCATGGTAGCGCCTTTCTTTCTGGTTGAATGTGCCATTGGTGTAATGGGCAGTTCTCTCTTTGCTTTAAGGTAGCAGGTTTGGATGCACTTAACTATCCATCTGGCTATACCCTGTTTTGATATTGGGTTTCCTGTATGAGGTTTTTGAAATGCAATAAACAGTTGTTTTGTTTTCCTAATTTCTTTTGTTCTGTCAATGTAGTACATTAGTGCTCTTGTGATGTCTAATGTATGTAGTGCCCTTTCAGCTACTGAGTCTGGCTGTGGGAAGAACACTGGTAGTTCTACCGTTTGATTTAAGTGGAACGGTGAAATAACTTTTGGTAAAAATTTTGGATTGGTTCTTAGGACCACCTTATTTTTGTGTATTTGAATAAAAGGTTCTTGTATAGTAAACGCCTGAATTTCACTTACTCTTCTTAGAGATGTGATGGCAATGAGAAATGCAACCTTCCACGTTAAGAATTGCATTTCGCAAGAGTGCATGGGTTCAAAAGGTGGGCCCATGAGTCTTGTTAAGACGATGTTGAGGTTCCATGAAGGAACAGGTGGTGTTCTTGGTGGTATAATTCTTTTCAGGCCTTCCATAAACGCTTTAATGACAGGTATCCTAAATAGTGAAGTTGAATGGGTAATTTGCAGGTATGCAGATATTGCTGCGAGGTGTATCTTTATGGAAGAGAAGGCTAGATTTGATTTTTGTAAATGTAGCAAGTATCCCACTATATCCTTTGGAGATGCATGTAATGGTTTAACTTGATTATTATGGCAGTAGCAAACAAATCTTTTCCATTTGCTTGCATAGCAGTGTCTAGTGGATGGTCTTCTAGCTTGTTTTATGACTTCCATACATTCTTGGGTGAGGTTTAAATGTCCGAATTCTAGGATCTCAGGAGCCAGATTGCTAGATTCAGCGATGCTGGGTTTGGATGCCTGATCTGTTGTTTGTGTTGTGTTAACAGATCTGGTCTATTGGGCAACCTGACATGGGGTACTACTGACAGGTCTAGTAGTGTTGTGTACCAAGGTTGTCTTGCCCATGTTGGTGCTATTAGTATGAGTTTGAGTTTGTTTTGACTCAATTTGTTTACTAGATATGGAAGGAGAGGGAGAGGGGGAAAAGCGTACGCAAATATCCCTGACCAGTTCATCCATAGAGCATTGCCTTGAGACTGCCTGTGTGGGTACCTGGATGCAAAGTTTTGGCATTTTGCGTTCTCCTTTGTTGCAAATAGGTCTATTTGAGGTGTCCCCCAAATTTTGAAGTAAGTGTTTAGAATTTGGGGGTGAATCTCCCATTCGTGGACCTGTTGGTGATCTCGAGAGAGATTGTCTGCTAGTTGATTTTGGATCCCTGGAATAAATTGTGCTATTAGGCGAATGTGGTTGTGAATTGCCCATTGCCATATCTTTTGTGCCAGGAGGCACAGCTGTGTCGAGTGTGTTCCCCCCTGTTTGTTTAGATAATACATTTTGTCATGTTGTCTGTTTTGACAAGAATGTATTTGTGGGTTATGATGGGTTGAAATGCTTTCAACGCTAGGAATACTGCTAACAATTCGAGGTGATTTATATGCAGCTTTGTTTGATGTACGTCCCATTGTACTTGGATGCTGTGTTGATTGAGGTGTGCTCCCCACCCTGTCATGGAAGCATCTGTTATCACGTATTGTGGCACTGGGTCTTGGAAAGGCCGCCCTTTGTTTAAATTTATACTGTTCCACCATAGAAGCGAGATGTATGTTTGGCGGTCTATCAACACCAGATCTAGAAGGTGACCCTGTGCATGTGACCACTGTGATGCTAGGCACTGTTGTAAGGGCCTCATGTGCAGTCTTGCGTTTGGGACAATGGCTATGCATGAGGACATCATGCCTAGGAGTTTTAATACCGTCTTTGCCTGTATCTTTTGTGTTGGATACATGGCTTGTATAACGTTGTGAAAATTTTGAACCCTTTGTGGACTTGGAGTGGCTATTCCCTTTGTTGTGTTGATTGTATTGCTGTGTTTTGCACGGCAGAATGTGAGATTTTGTATAGTTGATGGAGAAACCGAGTTTGTAGAGGGTTTGTATGACAATCTGTGTGGTGTGAACACTTTGTGAGGGAGTTGGTCTTGATTAGCCAATCGTCTAGGTACGGGAATACGTGTATATGCTGCCTTCTGATGTGTGCAGCTACTACTGCTAGGCATTTTGTAAATACTCTTGGTGCGGTTGTGATACCGAACGGCAACACTTTGAATTGGTAATGTATTCCCTTGAATACGAACCTTAGGTATTTCCTGTGCGAGGGATGTATCGGTATATGGAAATATGCATCCTTTAGATCTAAGGTTGTCATGTAGTCTTGTTGCTTTAGCAGTGGTAACACGTCTTGTAGCGTGACCATGTGAAAGTGTTCTGATTTGATGTAGGTGTTTAGTGTTCTGAGATCTAGGATTGGTCTCAGTGTTTTGTCCTTTTTTGGTATTAGAAAGTACAGTGAGTAAACTCCTGTGTTTATTTGTGTACATGGTACCAATTCTATTGCGTCCTTTAGCAGTAATGCTTGAACTTCTAGTTCTAGAAGGTCTAAATGCTGTTTTGACATATTCTGTGTTTTTGGTGGGACATTTGGAGGGAGTTGGAGAAATTCTATGCAATAACCATGTCGGATAATTGCTAAGACCCAAGTGTCGGTTGTTATCTCCTCCCAAGATTTGTAAAACTGACTTAGTCTTCCCCCCACTGATGTTGTGTGAAGGGGTTGAGTGACTTGTGAGTCACTGTTTGGTTGCAGGGGTTTTTGTACTTTGAAATTTTCCCCGGTTTCTAGGGAATTGTCCTCCTCTATACTGGCCCCAAAAGCCTCCCCTTTGGTACTGTCCCTGGTAGGTAGACGGTGTAGATTGTGAGGTGCTGGCTTGTGTGGCTTGACCCCGAAACCCCCCTCTGAAGGTTGTTTTGCGGAAGGTGCCGAAAGTGCCTCTGCCCTGCGGGGAATAGAGTGCGCCCATGGCCTTGGCTGTGTCCGTGTCCTTTTTCAATTTCTCAATTGCCGTGTCCACTTCGGGTCCAAACAATTGTTGTTCATTGAACGCCATATTGAGCACCGCTTGCTGTATTTCCGGTTTAAAGCCAGATGTGGGCAACCATGCGTGCCTTCTTATGGTTACTGCGGTATTTATTGTTCTTGTCGCTGTGTCCGCTGCGTCCATAGAGGAGCGTATTTGGTTATTGGAGATGTTTTGTCCCTCCTCAACCACTTGTTTTGCCCGTTTTTGAAATTCTTTGGGTAGATGCTCGATGAGATGCTGCATCTCGTCCCAATGGGCTCTATCATATCGCGCTAGGAGCGCCTGAGAGTTCGCAATGCGCCACTGGTTTGCAGCTTGTACTGCGACCCTTTTCCCAGCTGCGTCGAAATTGCGACTCTATCTGGAGGTGGTGCGTCGCCTGATGTGTGCGAGTTGGCTCTCTTGCGAGCTGCCCCTACCACGACTGAATCTGGTGGCATTTGGGAGGTGATAAAAGCAGGGTCCGTGGGCGGTGCTTTATATTTTTTCTCCACCCTTGGAGTAATCGCTCTACTTTTGACAGGTTCTTTGAAGATCTGCTTTGCGTGCCTTAGCATTCCTGGAAGCATAGGTAGGCTTTGGTAGGAGCTATGGGTGGAGGAGAGGGTGTTGAAAAGGAAGTCATCCTCGACAGGTTCTGCGTGTAACGACACGTTATGGAATTCTGCTGCCCTAGCTACCACCTGTGCATACGCTGTGCTGTCCTCAGGAGGTGAGGGCTTGGTAGGGTACGACTCAGGACTATTGTCTGATACTGGGGCGTCGTATAGGTCCCAAGCGTCCTGGTCGTCTTGGCTCATGGTGGTATGAGCCGGTGAATGTGACGGAGTCTGTGCCGGTGATGTGTGAGTTACAGGTGGAGGAGAGGGTGGCGGAGTTACCTTCTTCACCATTTTTTGTGGTGTTTGTTCTTGTGTTTGGAACTCGAGTCTCCTTTTTCTCCTGATTGGGGGAAGAGTGCTGATCCTCCCTCTCCCACTTTGTATGAAGATCCGCTTGTGTGTGGTCTACATCAGTGGTCTGTAACTCTTCTTCAAATCTGTGTTTGCGCATTTGAGAGGACAGTGATTGTTCCTCTGTATATGAGCTGGCAGTTGGTTCGGTTGCTGGTCGTTTTGGCACCGAAACTGTGTCTCTGCTTGTTTTCGGCTCCGAGGCGAATTTTTTCTTTTTCGGCGTCGAGCTTTCTCAGCGTCGATCTTCCTTGGTGCCGCTGTCTCTGCGTCGAGCAGCTTCAGTTCCGCTGTCTCGGCGTCAATCTTTTTCGGCAGCACTTTCTCGGTCCAGAGATTGCTGCGTGCCTGTGTCTCGACCCGAGTCGGACGATCTCGGCACCAGTTCGGCCTTTTTCGGTGCCGATGGACGGTCACCTACTTTATGGGTTGAGCCATGGCCTGTTGGCAGTGGCGTCCCCTGGGCCTTGTCTGTTTTCTTGTGTGGTGCTTGCTTCGACGTCTTACTCACGGTTTCTTCGACGTCGAATTCCTTTGAGTCCGATTCATGGATGGAGAAGGCTTCCTCTTCTTCTCCTTGTCCCTCGAACTCTCGGTGTCCTGTCGGCGTGGACGCCATCTGCAATCTTCTGGCTCGCCGGTCACGGAGCGTTTTTCGGACCGAAACGCACGACAGGCCTCACACGTTTCTTCCTTGTGCTCGGGCGACAGGCACAAGTTACAGACCAAATGTTGGTCTGTATATGGATATTTATTGTGGCATTTAGGACAGAATCGGAACGGGGTCCGTTCCATCAGTGTCGATGTTACACGCGGTCGGGCCGACCAGGCCCCGACGGGGGATCGAAATTACCCCGAAGGGCTACCGGAGCTCTTCACGATTCGGTGTCGATTCTATTCTTACCTGATACCGAGCGAAACAATACCGACGTAGTTTTCCGAAGTTAAGACTATCTTTCCGTCTCGAAACCCGGAGCGAAAAGGAACACGTCCGAACCCGATGGCGGAAAAAAACAATCTAACATAGAGTCGACACCCATGCGCAATGGAACAAAGGAGGAGGAGTCCCTCGGTCTCGGGACTCAAAAAGACTTCTTCGAACAAAAACAACTTGTAACACTCCGACCCAACACCAGACGGCGGACTATGCACAACATGTGTATCTGCAGCTACACATGCCACCGAACATAAAGTAACAAAATATATATTTGCTATATAAATACAAGTGGTCTGGAGTTAGTCATTGAGTATGTGCTTCATTTATTGCCTGTGTGTGTACAACTAATGCTTTGCACCACCCTCTGATAAGCCTAACTGCTCGACCACATTACCACAAAAGAGAGGATTAATATTTCCTACTTTAGTCTCTGTTAAACCTCTAGGGAACACCTGGACTCTGCACACTAGATCTAATTTTGATGAAGTACATACAAAGCCAGCTTCCTACAGTGTTCATCTATAAATTCTACATTTATCATAAAATTATCTCGCTGAACATTAATTTAATGGAGTTGCTGGATGTCTTGAAAGTCTTGTGCCTCTTGCACCTACCCTCCCTGTCCACCCAACGCCCCCTCCCGACCTTGGAGACGCCTTGGACAGCTTGATCTATACTACTACTAGGATTCAAGTGCTGAAGGGTTAGTACTTGGCCCAGTTGCTCAGGACTCATAAGGCAGGCCCTGGGACATAAGGAGTAATAAGCCTCAAACTACACATTTGGGCCCAGTAGCGCCTCCTCCCCCGTAGCCCTCTAAAAGGGATTCTGAAAGTAATTTTAAGATCATCATCAATTAGTTTTGAAGATGAAGAACTCAATCCTTAGAGTAAGCATAACCGTTTTTGAGACAGAAAAGGGTATTTTACCTATTTCATTCTGGGGAGTTCAAACTTTAGTACAATCTTCAAGACTAGAGTCGGAAAATTATTTTACTTCTGTTACTTCTCTGTCCTTACATGAGTCACTACCATGAGACAAAACAGGAAATTTAGGTTGGAGGCTACCAAAAATCTTTCCTGAATACTGGAACATCTCCAATATTTTCAACTTCTTTATGCAATAGGATTCTTCTGACACCGAACTGTACCTTCTGTCTCATCACAGTAAATAACCCCCTAAAGACCCACCCCTTTAACTCCAATATCAAAACACATGCAGACATTTAAAACCAGTAGTGCACAAGAAAAACCTGAAGAAAAAGGGTGGTCACGTAGTGAGGTACTCTTGATATGAAACAGACATCATGATTAGTTAGACTCCAAAGCTGGCTGACAGCCAAAAAGGTGGAAAATGTACAGCATGCCAAACTAGAATAGATTCAGGTTTGATGGCCTGTGGGATGAGTAGAATTCCAAGCAAACATCTAATTTGCTGGACTGTAGACGAACACAGTGAGGTTGGGTAACTACACAACATATGCAACATACTGCTCTGCATGATCAACAGGAATACCAACAAAACAGTGGGGAATAATAGGAGCAACTGCATCAATGAGATCCAGTGCTAAAGACATCGGATTTACCCAATTGTGTGTTGTCACATATCAAAAGACATTCATTCTAAAGATTCATTAAGAGGAAATCATTTTACACGTTCAGCGAAGTGTAGCATTTTGCACCCAATTAAATTCCATACAACTATTCTGCTGTTTTATCTGCCCAAGTTTTGGAAACAAACCAGCCTTAAAAATGTTACTACATAAATTTGTCATCACCACCTTAAACTATTGCATTAGATTTAGTGTATGACAGTAAAAACATTTGACTTCAGATTAGTTACTAAACTATACTTCTGATTACATAGCAATCAGAAAGTCAGTCAATCCAAAGTAGGAAATTTTCCCTCAAACCTACAAGTAGGAGAACTGCTTAGAAACGTGGTGAACATTTAGTAGCAGGTGAGAGAACAGCCAAACATGTCACTGTCTGCAAAAACCTAACATTTTAACACCAAGAAACATGGAAGGAAATTACTTACCCTTCTTTGTGTTTAAAGTGCTTGAATGCCAAGTTTAGAACTTCATGTACAATAGGATCTGGCACTGGGTGAACAGGAATCTAGAATAAAGGTATGAGGATTCATCAGCTAAGTGCAGCACAGTACAAATACACTCCAGCTACTCAAAAACAATATTCAAACAGGACACATTATTTAAGTGCTAGTCAGTCCTAGTTAATTTAATCAATGGGCAGTGACACAAACATTGTTTTGGAAAGAAACCTGGCAGTCTACAAGAGAGATTCCACAGTTTTGACGTTTCAACAACCAAGATTTGCCCATCTCAGTAGCTTGGCTTGAACAAAGCAATCCTTAGAGAAAAGAAATAATTGACAACAATGTTCACATCAAATTTAAGAAAAAGAAGAAAATTAAGATAAAGTGGCGATAATGGGAACCAGACAAGAAGTAATGTTGGAAATATTTCTGGGCAGAATAAAACCCCTCAACCAATTGGATTATTAATAGGTTAACGTGAGAGAAAATGTAAAAATCACAAAAAGGGAGTCATTGTGAAGCAATAATTTGTCACTCATTCCTTTGTAAGGAATCAACATAAATGTTCACACACATTCATCACAAAACAGACTTACCAATATGGTCCCAAATAGGTAAGAAGCACAATAACCATATTTACTCTAATCTCCTCACAAGGTTGTTCTTAGGGGCTGATAGAGTAGAAAGTAAATTAGTTACTTACCTGTAACTGCAGGTCTCCAGTATTGGTATCTTTCATAGATTCACATGCTTGAATCATCCCCGTCGTCGAGGTGGGAGCCTCACGGTAAGTTTAAATACATAAAGCAGTAAGTCAGTAAGTTTAAAACCAGTAGGCCTTATAGGCTGTTTTACAGTCTATCCACCTTGTTTTGTGAAAAGACCCAAACTTCAGTGTCAACCAATCAAGATTCAGCCCCTCCCAAACACTCCCAACAGAGGCTGAATTCCCTCAGATTTTCTAGTAGAAGTGTGAAGTTTATTATTTGTATGATAGGGGAGCCTCTGAGGGGAGGAGGATGGGTCACATGTGAATCTATGAAAAATACCAATACTGGAGAACTGCAGATACAGATAAGTAAATAATTTTCTTCTCCAGTATTGGATCTACCATAGATTCACTTGCTTAAATCAGAATAACGAGCAGTAATGTTTGAGAATTAGCGAATTAATTTGACTGTCATTTTATCGTAATTCTCTAAGTGATCTCAATCACGTTAGTGTATATATATATATATATATATATATATATATATATATATATATATATATGGAAAATGTCACTTACCCAGTGTACATCTGTTCGTGGCATGAGACGCTGCAGATTCACATGCTTTGCACATCCCGCCATCTAGTGTTGGGCTCTGAGTGTTACAAGTTGTTTTTCTTCGAAGAAGTCTTTTCGAGTCACGAGATCGAGGGACTCCTCCCCTTTCCGCTCCATTGCGCATGGGCGTCGACTCCATCTTAGATGGTTTTCCCCGCAGAGGGTCAGGTAGGAGTTGTGTATTATAGTAATAGTGCCCGTGCAATGGAGTAAATATGTATGTACATAATGTAGTTTAAAGTGATATATTTATAAATTTACAAATGTTCATGATCAACTTCGAAACGGCTACAGGCTCCCGGGGAGGCGGGTGGGCGCATGTGAATCTGCAGCGTCTCATGCCACGAACAGATGTACACTGGGTAAATGACATTTTCCGTTCGATGGCATGTGTAGCTGCAGATACACATGCTTTGCATAGACTAGTAAGCAGTTATCTCCCCAAAAGCGGTAGTTCAGCCTGTAGGAGTTGTTTGAAACAAAGTTCGTAGTACTGCTTGTCCTACTGTGGCTTGTTGTGCTGTTAACACATCCACGCAATAGTGCTTGGTAAACGTATGAGGCGTAGACCATGTGGCTGCCTTACATATCTCAGTCATTGGAATGTTACCTAGAAAGGCCATAGTAGCACCCTTCTTTCTAGTGGAGTGTGCCTTTGGTGTATTAGGCAGTTGTCTCTTTGCTTTGAGATAACAGGTTTGAAAGCATTTAACTATCCATCTAGCAATGCCTTGTTTGGAAATTGGATTTCCTGAATGAGGTTTTTGGAAAGCAACAAATAATTGTTTTCTTTTCCGAATTTGTTTGGTTCTGTCAATGTAGTACATAAACGCTCCTTTGATGTCTAATGTATGTAGTGCTCTCTCAGCTACAGAATCTGGTTGTGGGAAGAACACTGGTAGTTCTACTGTTTGATTCAAGTGGAACGGTGATATGACTTTTGGTAACAATTTTGGATTTGTCCGTAGAACTACTTTATTGTTGTGTATTTGAATAAATGGTTCTTGTATGGTAAATGCTTGTATATCACTTTCTCTTCTTAGAGATGTGATGGCAATTAGAAATGCAACTTTCCATGTTAAATATTGCATTTCACATGAGTGCATGGGCTCAAAAGGTGGCCCCATGAGTCGTGTTAAGACAATGTTGAGGTTCCATAAAGGAACTGGTGGTGTTCTTGGCGGTATAATTCTTTTTAGGCCTTCCATAAAGGCTTTTATGACTGGTATCCTAAATAGTGAAGTTGAGTGGGTAATTTGCAGCTAAGCTGAAATTGCGGTAAGATGTATCTTAATGGATGAAAAAGCTAGTTTTGACTTTTGCAAATGTAGCAAGTAGCTTACGATGTCTTTAGCAGATGCGTGTAAGGGTTGAATTTGATTATTATGGCAATAATAAACAAACCTTTTCCACTTATTTGCATAGCAATGTCTAGTGGTTGGTTTTCTAGCTTGTTTTAGGACTTTCATACATTCCTGTGTAAGGTCTAAGTGTCCGAACTCTAAGACTTCAGGAGCCAAATTGCTAGATTCAGCGATGCTGGATTGGGGGGTCTGATCTGTTGATTGTGTTGAGTTAACAGATCTGTTTTGTTTGGTAGTTTGATATGAGGCACTACTGAGAGGTCTAGTAGTGTTGTGTACCAAGGTTGTCTTGCCCATGTTGCCGCTATTAGTATGAGTTTGAGTTTGTTTTGACTCAACTGGTTTACTAGATATGGAAGGAGTGGGAGAGGGGGAAAAGCGTATTCAAATATCCCTGACCAACTCATCCATAACGCATTGCCCAGAGACTGATCTTGTGGGTACCTGGATGCGAAGTTTTGGCATTTTGCGTTTTCTTTTGTTGCAAACAGGTCTATTTGTGGTGATCCCCAATTTTGGAAGTAAGTGTGTAGTACTTGGGGGTGAATCTCCCATTCGTGGATCTGTTGGTGATCCCGAGAGAGATTGTCTGCTAACTGATTCTGAATCCCTGGAATGAACTGTGCTATTAGGCGAATGTGGTTGTGTATCGCCCAATGCCATATTTTCTGTGACAGGAGACACAACTGTGTTGAGTGTGTTCCTGCCTGTTTGTTTAGGTAATACATCGTTGTCATGTTGTCTGTTTTGACAAGAATGTGTTTGTGGCTTATTATTGTCTGAAATGCTTTTAACGCTAGAAATACTGCCAATAGTTCTAAGTGATTTATGTGAAACTGTTTTTGCAGAGAGTCCCATTGTCCCTGAATGCTGTGTTGATTGAGGTGTGCTCCCCACCCTATCATGGAGGCATCTGTAGTTACTTCGTATTGAGGCACTGGGTCTTGAAAAGGCCGCCCTTGGTTTTAATTTATATTGTTCCACCATTGAAGCGAGGTGTATGTTTGGCGGTCTATCAACACTAGATCTAGAAGTTGACCCTGTGCCTGTGACCATTGTGATGCTAGGCACTGTTGTAAGGGCCGCATGTGCAATCTTGCGTTTGGGACAATGGCTATGCAGGAGGACATCATGCCTAGGAGTCTCATTATTATTTTGACTTGTATTCTTTGGTTTGGATACATGACCTGTATTACATTGTGAAATGCTTGTACTCTTTGTGGACTTGGAGTGGCAATCGCTCTTGCTGTGTTGAGTGTTGCCCCTAAGTATTGCTGTGTCTGACACGGCTGAAGGGTGACTTTGTGTAGTTGATTGAGAAACCTAGTTTGTGTAGGGTTTCTATGACGTACTTTGTGTGTTGAGAACACCGTTCTAGTGTGTTGGTTTTGATTAACCAATCGTCTAGGTACGGGAACACATGTATTTGCTGCCTTCTGATATGCGCAGCTACTACTGCCAGGCATTTTGTAAAAACTCTTGGCGCAGTTGTTATTCCGAATGGCAACACCTTGAATTGGTAATGTACCCCTTGGAATACAAATGTTAGGTACTTTCTGTGTGAAGGATGTATTGGTATATGGAAATATGCATCCTTTAGGTCTAGTGTTGTCATGTAGTCTTGCTGTTTGAGCAGTGGGATTACGTCTTGTAATGTCACCATGTGAAAGTGGTCTGATTTGATTATAGGTATTTAATGTTCTGAGATCTAATATAGGTCTCAGTGTTTTGTCCTTTTTGGGTATGAGAAAGTACAGAGAGTAAACTCCTGTTCCTTTCTGTTGAATTGGTACTAATTCTATTGCTCCTTTTAGTAGCAATGCCTGGACCTCTAGTCCTAGAAGATCTATATGTTGTTACGACATATTGTGTGTTTTCGGTGGAACGTTTGGAGGGAATCTGAGAAATTCTATGCAATAACCATGCTGGATAATTGCCAGTACCAAAGTGTCTGTTGTTATCTCCTCCCAATGTTTGTAAAAATAGCTTAGCCTCCCCCCCCACAGGTGTTATGTGTTGGGGATTTGTGACTTGGAAGTCACTGCTTGAATCCTGACGTACGCAACCATGCGTGTCTTGCAGCTGTATCTGCTGCATCCATTGCTGACTGTATCTGATTATCTGAGATACTTTGTCCTTCCTCCACCACTTGTTGTGCCCTTTTCTGGAACTCTTTGGGTAAGTGTTCTATGAAATGTTGCATTTCGTCCCAATGAGCCCTATCATATCTTACCAGAAGTGCTTGTGAATTGGCAATGCGCCATTGGTTTGTTGCTTGTGCTGCAACCCTTTTCCCTGCAGCGTCGAATTTGCGACTCTCCTTGTCTGGAGGTGGTGCGTCTCCCGAGGTGTGAGAGTTTGCTCTCTTGCGAGCTGCCCCTACTACCACAGAGCCTGGTGTTAATTGCTGCGTGATATACACAGGGTCTGTAGGCGGTGGCTTGTACTTTTTCTCCACCCTTGGAGTTATGGCCCTGCCCTTCACAGGCTCCTGAAACACCTGTTTGGAGTGTTTTAGCATCCCAGGTAGCATAGGTAACCTTTGATATTGGCTATGAGTGGAGGATAGTGTATTAAACAAAAAGTCATCCTCAATCGGTTCTGCATGCAAGGTGACATTATGAAAAGCCACTGCTCTTGAGACCACCTGCGTGTAGGATGTACTGTCCTCAGGTGGCGACGGTCTCACTGGGTAACTGTCTGGGCTGTTATCCGATACTGGCGCATCATAAAGGTCCCATGCGTCGGGATCATCCTGACTCATTGCAGTATGAGTTGGGGATTGCATCAGTGGTGGAGTGACTACCGGTGATGTGTGCATTGATGGTGGTGGAGATGGTGTCAGTTGTTTGTCTTGCCACCTTTGCCTGTGGCTGCTTGTACTTTTCTTGAAAGGCAAGTCTTCTTTTCATTTTAATTGGGGGAAGAGTGCTTATCTTCCCTGTGTCCTTTTGAATGTGGAGCCTCCTTTGAGTGTAGTCTGTCTCCATTGATTCTAGTTCTTGTCCGAACTTATGTCCTTGCATTTGGGAGTACAATCCCAGTTCCCCTGTGTAGGAACCTGATTTCGGTTCCGAGGCTGGATGTTTCGGAATGGAAACCTTTTCGGTAGCCTTTTTCGGCTCCAACAACACTTTCTTTATTTTCGGCGTCGTGGGCTCTCGGTGCCGACCCATTTCGGTGCCGCTGTCTCGGTGCCGAACTTGCTCGGAGCCGCTGTCTCGGGCTCGAGATTGCTGTGTGCCGGTATCTCGACCGGAGTCGGATGACATCGACACAGGCGTGCCCTTTTTCGGTGCCGATGAACGGTCACCTATTTTTCGGGTTAAGCCATGGCCTGTTGGCGGTGGCGTCCCCTGGGCTTTTGTGGTCTTCTCGTGAGCTTTATGTTTCTACGTCTTACTCACGGTTTTAGCCGTTTCTTCGGGATCGAGCTCGTCCGATTCCGACTCCTGGATGGAGAAGGTTTCTTCTTCCTCCTCCAAATGCCTTTGTCCTGTCGGCGCCGACGCCATTTGCAGTCTTCTCGCTCTTCGGTCTCTTAATGTCTTCCTCGACCAAAACGCTCGACAGGCTTCACAAGTATCTTCTCTGTGTTCTGGAGACAAACACAGAGTTACAGACCAGGTGCTGATCTGTATACGGATACTTGTTGTGACATTTTGGGCAGAAGCGGAATGGGGTCCGTTCCATCAGCCTTGAAGAGACACGTGGCCGGACCGACCAGGCCCCGACGGGGGATCGAAAAAAAAACCGAAGGGCCACCGGAGCTCTTCAAAAGTCTGTGTCGATCTGTAGTAACTAACCCGATTCCGAACGCAAACAATACCGTCGATTTTTCCGAGATTCTAACTAACTTTCCGAACCGAAACACGGAGCGAAAAGGAACACGTCCGAACCCAATGGCAGAAAAAAAACAATCTAAGATGGAGTCGACGCCCATGCGCAATGGAGCCGAAAGGGGAGGAGTCCCTCGATCTCGTGACTCGAAAAGACTTCTTAGAAGAAAAACAACTTGTAACACTCCGAGCCCAACACTAGATGGCGGGATGTGAAAAGCATGTGTATCTGCAGCTACACATGCCATCGAACATATTATATATATATATAAACAATAGAAAAAACCTGTATGGCAGAAAATTATGATACAATATGTGTTGTTGTTTTGAGGTCTACAACCTGTTAACACAATATAAAAAAGCGTTGATCCTACGACTAATGTGAAGCAAAATCTTAGAGTAAACCACACTGTGATATAAAATTATATATTAACAAGACTGAGAAACAATATCGAACATACCTTGAGTGTGGTGGTGGGATGTGTAAGAGGCTCACCTTAACGAAATAAATGCTTCAGTACTGCCTGTCCCACTGCTGTATCAATGTTACTCGTTTCTTCGAGACAATAGTGCTTTGTAAACGTATGCTGGCTGGACCATGTGGCCGCTCTGCAGATGCTATGTAGTGGCACCCCAGCAAAGAGTGCAGCTGAAGTGGCTACCGATCTTGTAGAATGGGCTCTCACCCTGCTGTGGAGCGGTTTACCAGCTTTAACATGACAGATTTGAATTGCCAGGCCAATCCATCTGGCTATAGTCCGTTTGGACACCGCATGTCCCTTTCTCGTTCCGCCAAATGCAACAAATAATTGGTCAGACTGACGGATGACTCGCCTTTTCTGTAACTTTAGACACCTTTTTATATCCAGGGAATAGAATGTCGTCTCGGCTACCGTTTGTGGGTTTGGAAAAAAGGTTTTCAAGATGACTGGTTCATTCAAGTGAAACGTTAAGGGAACTTTCGGGATGAACTTAGGATCACACCGGAATTTGTAAATTGGAGGAAAGGCTCTTTGACAGTGAAAGCCTGAATGTCGCTGACTCTTTTGGCTGAAGTAAGAGCAAGTAGTAACGCTGTTTTCCATGGGATGAATTTTAGATCAGCTCAAAGGGAGCTTTCATGAGCTGCATTAATACAACATTCAGGGACCATAACAGCGGAGGTTTTCGAACTGGTGGGAAAACACGAAAAAGGCCCTTCATGAATTGTTTGACAATTCTTGTGGAGCATAATGAGACCATGTGTGGTGATCTACGGTACCTCGAGATTGCTGCCAGATGCACTCGAGTGTAGGAATATGAAAGTCCTGACTTTGCCAAGAGCAAGAGATATGTAATTATCTGCTCTGGAGGAGCGGAAAAGGGATGTATACCTTCTGCTGCACACCATATACAAAAACGTTTCCATTTAAGTCTATAGGTTTTGTTGGTAGTGTCAGCTCTAGCATTTGCTAAGATGTCTCTACACTTCCGAGGAAATGTTCAGATTCAGATACTCATTGTATTCAGGAGCCAAGCCGACAAGTGAAGAGATGACGGATCTGGATGCCTGACTTGTCTCTGGTACATCGTCAAGAGAGTCGGACTCTGTCTGAGTTGCACAGGAGGCTGTTCGGAGAGCATTAGGAGCTCCGTGTACCATACCTGTCTGGGCCACCTGGGAGCTATTAATAGGAGGCAACACCCCTCCGTCTTTATTTTGTTGATGACTCTCGGAATGAGCGGGATCGAAGGAAAAGCGTAGGCATAGACCCCGGACCATCTCATCGAAAACACATTCCCCCACGAACCTTTCTGGGGAAGCCAACTTGCGTAATACTGGCATTTCTTGTTCTCGAGTGTGGCAAATAGGTCGAGGTTTGGTTTGCCCCATAAGAGAAAGTCGATTGAGAAGTTTCTGGTCTAGCTCCCACTCGTGATAAGGTATTACTGTCCTGCTCAGGGTGTCTGCCAGAACGTTGGTTTGACCTGGCACATGCTCCGCTTTGAGTGAAATATTGTGCTTGATGGCCCATGTCCAGATTTCTTGAGCTAGCTGCGAGAGTTGTAGGGATCTCGTGTCTCCTTGCTTGTTTAGATTAAACATGCTGGTTGTGTTGTCCGTCCTGATTAAGACACTTGAATTTTGTAGTTTTGGCAAGAAAGCTTTTAGAGCTAAGTGTATCGCTTTGAGTTCTAGGTAATTGATGTGGAGTTGAACCTCTTTTGCATTCCAGGATCCTCTGATTTGCAGGTCCTGGCAGTGTGCACCCCATCCTTCGAGAGAGGCATCCTTTGTTACTATGTAACTGGGTGTTTGATGAAGGAATGTAAGTCCGTTTGACAAATTGGTTAGTGTCGCCCACCACCTCATGGTGTTCTGCATTAGAGGTGTTATGCAAATTTTGTCTTCAAACGTACTTTTCATCTGGGTCCACTGTATGTCCAATTGCTCTTGCAGGGGTCGCATATGGAGCCTGCAATCTGGGACTAGCGGAATGCATGATGAGATCATCCCTAGCAATGATTTGTAGATGCGGACTAAAACAAACTTTTTTGTAGAGAGTCTGCGTGCTAAGGAGGTTAGTTTTTGTTTCCTCTCGTGAGATGGGTACGCCTTGCTGTGGACCATGTCTAGTATTGCTCCTAAGAAGTTTAATACTTGTCTGGGGTGAAGTTGAGACTTTTGGTAGTTGACAACAAACCCCAGGCTGTTTAACAATTGAAGGCAATGCGAAATATGACGTATTACCTGCGGCTTTGAGGGTGCCTTTATGAGTTACTTGTCCAAGTAAGGAAAAACCTGGATACCCGACTGGCGGAGATGCGCTGCTACCGGAGCCAACATTTTTGTGAAGATTCTGGGGGCCGATTTGTGACCGAATGGGAGAACTCGAAATTGGAGGTGCATACCACCCACTCTGAACCTGAGGAATTTGCGGTGGTTGCGGTGTATGGGAATATGAAAGTAAGCATCCTGGAGGTCTAGGGATGCCATCAGATCTCCAGCATTTAAAAGACGCAGGACATCTTGAAGTGTTACCATCCTGAACGACTGTTTCTTTAGAAACTTGTTTAGTGCTCTTAAGTCCAGGATGGGGCGCCAGTCCCCGGAGGGTTTCTTTACGAGAAATTAGCGGGAATAGAATCCTCTGTTCTTCTGAGAAAAAGGGACTGGCTGTATCACTCCTTTGCCCAGCATCACTTTTACTTCCTTGAGGAGTTGGTTCATCCTCGGGGCGGTGGGCCAGATGGAGGAACAGTTGGTGGTGTTTGCGTGAATTCCAGAGTATGACCTCTGGCCACTATATCGAGCACCCATCTGTATGATGTTATAGCCACCCATTGAAGGAAATAGGAAGTGATGCGACCTCCAACCCTCGATATTGGTGGGGGGGAGAATGCTGGAATGACTAGCGGGTCATTGTTTTCTGCCCTATCTCTTCCTCGGGCAGCTCCTCTTCCTCTAGTTGGATGTTTATAAGCTGCGGCCGGTGGTAACCTGTAATGCTGCTGTTGCTGATGGTACTGGTGTCGTGATCCTGTGGAGGAAGACTGATACTGGGATCTGTACTGTTGGTATCCCCCTCGAAAGGAGTAACCTCCTCTTCCCCTTGCTCCACGAAAATGTTGCTTTTTATATTGAAGGGTACCTAGAGATTTTGCCGTATCCATTTTGATGGCTTGTAACATGTCGTCGACATGCTTCCCAAACAAACTCTCACCATCAAAAGGCATGTCGAGAACGCGACTCTGGACCTCCGGTCGAAATGATGTAGCCTTTAGCCATCCTTGCCTGCGCAAGACTGCTGCGCCAGCCAATTGCCTGAACCCAGTTAAAGAAATGTCTATTGCGCTGTCTATAATCTCTGCGGCAACCCGTTCTCCCTCCTGAAACACCTTTTTTGCTTCCACCTTGACATCCTCTGGCAGGAGATCCAAGAAAGCAGACATGTCTGCCCACATTTGGTGATCATATCTTCCCAGGATGGCGAGGGAGTTAGCTGCCTTAACTGTGACCGCTGCTACAGAGGAGAATTTTTTTACCAATGTTGTCTAATTTCCTCCCCTCCTTGTCTGGGGGAGATGCTATAGGCGTGGAGCGGTTTCTGGAACGTCACTGCGCTGCCTGTAATATTACTGAATCAGGTTTTGGCTGTGACCCTAAACAGGCCGGAGAATCATCCGGGGCCTTGTACTTCTTCTCTAGCCTTGGCATTTGTGAAGGCACTGTGGCATGATTCTTCATTGCCTTCAAGCCTTCCTGCCATAAGAAATCTACTATCGGTATCGCTCTTACCGATTTCTTTGATGGTTCTTTGAAGTCGTAAAGGAAGCACTCTGTTTCATGAGAGACAATTGAAAGGCCAAAACGCTTTGCCGCTCTCTCTATCAGATTATGAAAACCTCCTAGGTCTTCTGGAGGCGAATCCACTGGACCTGCTGGAGGTGGAGATGGTGTGGGGACAAGAATCATCCCATTCACTAGTCACAGAATCTCTCAGCTCACCCTCTTCTCTATCGTCGTCTGATGAGGGATGAGCTTCTTGCGTTTGGCTAGTTAATGATATGCTAGCCTGTGGTGTTTCCGGAAGACTGGTAGTCTGGGTTTGACGAGGTATCTTGTACCTTTCAGGTCTAGGTGGCGTGGTCTGCGTTGATGGTGGAAACCTTCTATAGTAGTCACTGAGCATATATTGTAGGTCTGCCACTAGTGTGCTAGGCATGGAGAGGGGCGATTGTTGCTCTGCCTGTGGGTAGGATGTTGAAGCATAAATGGGCTGGTAATGCTTTTCGTCTTCGTCATCAAAATTCTGGCACTTGACATGGAGTTGAGACGGGCTACTCGCTGCCCCAAACATTCCATCGTTTTGGGAGTATGCGTCATCATCATCCTCATCTAAGAGATGTTGTGGGGGGTATGGCAATACCTTGCTTGGGGAGGTATGCATTGGCAGAATATCGGAAGCTTTGTCCCCCATGGTGATAAGTGAAAGAGGTAAGAATCTGGTTGAGTCGTCCTGAGGATAAGGCAGAATAGTTGACAATTGGTGCGGTGGAGTACCCAGGAGGGTCGATGGTCTATACATTGCCAGTGCTGTGGACGATATGCTCGTCGACGGTTCCCTCGTCGACGGGCCCTTCATGGACAGGCCATTCATGGACGGATCCTTTGTCGGCGGTTCCTTCGTCGACGTATCCTCTGTCGGCCTCTTAGTCGCCAACGGTGCCGTCGTCGGCGGTGTCTTCTTAAACCTCATTGAGAGGTGCTTCATAGACTGGAGTGCCCTGGTCGATTGGTGGATCCAGGAAGCCTCCGCCGTCGACTATGTGTTTGCCGACGAAGCCTTTTTAAATATTTTTGCTGTAATCATCATCGGTGAGACCGCCATTGTGAACGTCGATGGCACTGTTGTAGATGTCATCGTCGACACCGTCGTCGACGGGGTGGTCGTCGATGGGTGCTTTTTCCCTGAAGAGACTTTTTCCGGCTCTTTCTGGGGTGACAGAGACAGGGATGCCTTTTTTGAGGTACTTTTCCTATGTAAAGGCGTAGTAGGCTCTGAATGAACATTTTTTGGCAAATTTTTGTGTGTCTCTGAATGGGAAACATCCTTTTTTGTCTCAGTAGAGACTTGTTTTATCTTTTTGGCCATCTTCCTTGGTGGCTCATCAGACACTCTCCCTCTCTCACCTGCTCTTTTCTGAGGGTGAGAAGCATGAGATGACGCTTCACTTTCGTCTGAGGAAGGATGCTCCATGGCCTTCTGTTTCTGCAGCCATAAGAGAAGTCTACCCTCACGGTCCTTGAGGGTTTTTTGACTAAAGGTGCGACAGATCTTGCAGTCTCTCACCTTGTGGTCTGGATGGAGGCAGTAGATGCATTTCTTGTGGGGGTCATCAACATGTAGTCTCTTCTTCCCACAACTGTCACAGTCTATGAACAGATCCTTTTTTGTCTTTTCAGACATGATAAAGCTGGAAAGCTAGGTTCCTGAGAGGAACAATTTTCAGTCAGAAATAAAGTAAACTGAGCAGAGCTTAGGGAGACACCCTTCACACGACGTGCAGTAGAAAATATGAGGGAATTCAGCCTCTGTTGGGAGTGTTTGGGAGGGGCTGAATCCGGATTGGTTGACACTGAAGTTTGGGTCTTTTCACAAAACAAGGTGGATAGACTGTAAAATAGCCTATAAGGCCTACTGAGGCCTACTGGTTTTAAACTTACTGACTTACTGCTTTATGTATTTAAACTTACCGTGAGGCTCCCACCTCGACGACAGGGATGATTCAAGCATGTGAATCTATGAAAGATCCAATACTGGAGAAATAAGGTAATTACTTTTAATGATGCTGATAGCCTACTGTGGCATTGTATACTTTGAGCTGCATCCTTAAAGGAAACTTCTAGGGCCTATTCCAGTGACTTCAGCCACCTCAAATGAATTCATTGGGTGGGATTTCGTCCACTAAAATGAAGTCCACAAACGTCCTTCTCAACACACTATTTTAACTCTCTCCAAATGTGCCTCAGGAAATAACAAAACTAGCGGTTAAAAATTTTCCCAAGCCTAGACAAGCATAAGATTGAACATCTCGATCGCTCGCACACTGAAAGGCAAAACTGACCTTAACTTAATGGAAAACTCAAGGTAGATGGCTTCATCACCTTATCTGCAATTATATCATTAAATTTCACTCTGGGCATGACTTCTTAATTCCATACTTCTAAACAAGTTTGAACAATCAGCATTTGCTTACGAAAAAGCAACTTATGCAATGCCTTAATCAGCTAAAAACAGGAGTTTGCACCCTAGAAAGTCTGCATACTCCCCCCTTGGATCACCGAAGATTGTGCATTCTATGGTGAGATTAACAGGAGGTGAGACACATTTAAAACATTTTGCCAATAAAAAGAGCTTCACTGGTTGTCCAGTAGCAGCGTATAAATTCACTCAACTGCACAAATCACAATACATGAACAATTTACTGATATTAGATGGCAACTAATCCATAAGAAGTAAGAATGCACAAGAAATTGAGACTCCGAAGTTCAAAATACCAAGCCCTAAACAATTGTATGCAGCTAAAATATGGATTTCTCCATCAGATTGATGAAAACTAGGGGGTGGGCATAACTTGCGCAATTCTGTAGAATTACGTGGAATTACCTAAGAATTTTGCGCGATCTACCACATCCACACTGCTGATCGTACTCAAAACAAAAACAGACAAGTTTCTGACTAAATCCTTAAAATCTGAGGTCAATGTGAGGATCAAAAAGCAAATGGCAGTATTAGGCTACACGAGTGGCAAACCTCAGATAACTTAACATTTCCCATGCTATTTTATTTATTTATTTATTTAATGTTGTGCACGCATTTCTGGCTCTGCTCGCAACCAAAAGAGGAAAGACCACCAACCTCTACTCAGATGGTTGTTTCTTACTGCTGTGCAGACTAGGATATGTGCATTAGGAGACCAAAATCAGGGGGAAAACAAATATTCAGCAAGGGAAAACGGTGCCACTTATTATGCATGCAGATTAATTCTAGCATGAAAGAATGCAGAATGGCCTTCAGTCACCATATACCGGTCTACATTTTCAGCATAATACTTATCACCTAATATTGCGGGACCTTTCACTAGACAAACTCTGAAGCCTTATACAGTATCCACAGGCATGGTCTTGCACTGGCTCTGCTCCTACCTTTCTGACACCAGTTTGTTCACACAGGTAACTTCAGTCCTAAAGATCACTATAAGCTGTTGTTAAGTCCCCCATGGTTTCTATACTGTCTCCTATTAACTATAACCTCTACATGGAGCCTGTTGAGCTTCTACTAACAATTAACACTTTTTCCTAGAAGTCAAAAGGTTGGGAACCACAGTTCTACACACCTCAGCACACCGCCTCCATTTGAAGAAATATGATCTAAGCATTCCTATCCTGGTGCAATTCCATTGGCTCCCCTTGCCAGGCCACATCTCCAATAACGGGTACAACATTTACAAGTCATCACAACCAACACGCCTGCTTATCTGGCTGACAAGCTCACCATCTCTGGTGGCTGTTGGCACCCTCAGCCAGTAAACAATCAGACTGGATACAAACAAGTGTAAAAAAAAAAAAAAAAAAGAAAATGCAAAAAAAAAAAATAAAGGAAAAAGAAATAAAGATAGGAAAGAAAACACAAGTCAGCAGGTCTTTCTATCTATGCACTGTCAGAACCTACAGAGATCAGCTGCGGAGTATCACAGGGTTTCTCCCTCAGCCTCACACTCTTGAACATCTACATGGCCCTGCTCGCACCCATAGTCCGGAACCATGGGCTGAACATCATCGCCGATGATACAGAGCGGATCATCTCACTGACTGAAAACCCCACTACTGCCAAGAAGAATTTCCACAACGGGATGGAAGCCGGCACCACCTGGATGAAAGGCACTGCCTCAAGCTCAACTCTGACAAGACTGGGATCATCCTGGGACCAGCCACATCGGCCTGGGACGATTCCTGGTGGCCCACCCACCCTCGCCACCCCCTCCCCTACCCCAAGCCAGGCACGCAACCTCGGCTTCAACCTTGACTCATCACTCACAATGACCTGCAGGGTCAACTCAGTCGCATCCTTCTGCTTTCACACACTCCAACTTCTCCGAAAGATCTACAAATGGATCTAAAAGGACTGCCGCAAAACTAACTCATTCCCACGTTACCAGCAGACTCTACTATGGCAATGCCCTCTACGCCAGCACCACCCAGAAGAACCTGAAGAAACCACAGCACATCCAAAACACCTCAGCCAGACTCATCCTGGGTATTTCCCGCCACAAACACACCTCCAATCACATAAGACCTCCACTAGCTTCCTATCGAGAAAATAATTTACTTCAAAATCCTAGTCCACGCATACAAGGTCCTCCAAGACCTAGGACCTGCCTACCTCAACCACTGCATCACCTGCTCCCCCACCAAATCACTCTGCTCAACAAGGGCTAGCCACCATACCCCGCATATGGAAGACCTCGGCTGGTTGAAGATCCTTCGCCTACCTCGCGGCAAAGAGCTGGAACAGCCTGCCCCTGCACCTCGGGCAGTCACCATTGCTACCTCAATTCAGGAAGAACCTTAAAACCTGGCTCTTCAACTGAAGCTGAGATAACAGTCCCCCCTTAGTGCCTTGAGACCTTAAATGATGAGTAGTTACGCACTATAAACCCTGATTTGATTTGGAAGGTACTCATATATCTGGATAACTCAAACTCTTCTCTCCAGGAAACATCTTAAGATGCTCCTCTTTAAAGAGCACTGCATCACTATGCAGGAATAATGTACTTCTGCGCCCTTAAATCAGCTATTTCTACAATGTATCACTTATTGAAAATATACAGCGCTCTGCCCCCTTGGAATGGTTTGTTCTATAGAAATGCTATTCGCATATATTTGCTAAATAGTCAAATATTACGTTAATGATTCTTCATCAGTGAACTTTAATTTCCAACTATTAGAAAGCTAATTAAATGTAGCATGTAAGACGAGTTGAAAAGTTCAGACATGAAACATTATCTCTAGAAGAAGCAACAAAAAACAAAAAGTTAAGTGTACAGAAAATAAAGAGCTTACCTGTTTTAAAACTTCTACTGATACTAAACAAAAAATAAAATCCACAGCTAAATCGCGTCTTTCAAGTAGGTAATCTCTTTCACGCTGCTGGTCATCTCTACGATAAAACAGAAAATAAACGTTCATTTGCAAAAAGCACACAGCTTTGTAAAGTCAAATAACCTTTCCCCAAATCTTGGTTTCTTTATTTAAAAGTTGAAGTTTAATAGTGCTGGGAAAGGTAATTTATTTTATAAATTCACAATCTAGATTAGCAAAATTTGCATTACAGGATTAGTTCAAAGAAAATGTCAGTAAGTGTTTGCCTTGAGAGGCACCTATTCTGGAAGGCGTCAAGGTAATCACATATTCATGCTATGCTGGAAAGAACTGGTATCAAATTATTTAATGGAAAAGAAAGGTTACTTTATTGTGATATGGATTCCTCATTGGTATTTTTAATGAATTAATGATTGGTTAATCATTGCTTTTCTTATTAGGGTAGAGGGTAAGTAGGAACACAATATGACTGCCTATCTAAAGGGATATTTCTTTTTCTGAAACAGAGCCACTTAAACTAAATTACTGAGAAAAGAAGCAATAGTCTCTAAACTTTTAGAGCCTTTTGTAAACTGCAAGAAATAATATAAAGTGGGAATAGAGCTAGCACAACCTTATACACAGTAAAAACTGCACCATACCATTAAGGTAGTCATCCCTGACGGTACATCTTTAGCACATTAGGATGAGAGTTAATCTTGAAATTGGAGTAAAGTATCTGTGTCTATCTGAATGGTGCATAAAAATGCACTCTACAGGATTATCGAGAAGGAGGACAGGTTTTCAGAATGAGAGGCCGAGATGACTCCAGATTTCTCTAAAAAACAACCTATGTGTTTAAGCATGAGGGGCAGGGGTGGATAGGCTCAATACTAGGAGATCAAAATAATCGTGGTCTGCCCTTTTCATGCTATTTAAATTGTGGATCCCATGGAGTACAGACTAACGTGCAGGGAGGCTGGATGAAGCTTTTCTCTGTAGCCTTATATTGATGTTTTTTGTTGATAGGACTGTGCTTTCATTATTTTTATGTGATTGCTATTTAATCTAGTGCAATGCATAATTCCTTTGTATTTGCTTATTCAAAAGCCAATAAAACATTGAATTAAACAAAATTTCATAACGGAAAACTAAAATTACAAAGAAGGAATCGTTTGTTACCTATAATCCAAGTTCTCCGTCACAGGAATCTCCACTTAAGTCATAAGCGCTGAAGAGTCCCGCCCACGTGCGGGAATCCTGGAGCACTTCTTTACAATATATCTACTTAAGTGTACATGTTCACCTTTCTTCAGTAATGCTTGTAGAAACACTTAGAACACGAACTATAATGGCCAATTTCTTCAGATTGCTTTAAAAAAGGGTAATAACACCTATGTATATGTAGCTTTAAAGCCAAATACTTTAGTAGAATGCTTAAATATCTTTCACAAACCCTTTTTTTTTTTTAAAGAAAGGAAAAGAGTACAGTGCAGTCCTACAGACTACCATTATATGAGTGTTAAAACAGTGCACAGAGATCACCAATATTCCATCATGCCAAGCAGGTGGCAGTTGCTTCAGTTCTTTTCTCCGGCTCAAGGTGCCAGGATCTTGGAGCACTGAGCTTGGTCTTTTTGGCTTTTTCGTTTAAAAAAATCTCTCGGATTTGTGTGACAACAGATTCACACAACCTGTTTTAACTGCATCTTTCATGTTCTTTTTTTTCCTGACAATTTGTGGTAATTAATCAAATAAAATGCGCTCTTTGGCAAGTGTCTTGCGTGTGGGAGAAAGAAAGCAAAGCCAGACCCTCATGACGTCTGCATCATCTGCCTTCATGAAAGCCATATTCCTGACAAACGCCAACACTGCAGGAAGTTCTCCAGGTGTACCCTGAGGGAAAGGGAGAAATATTGTTTTCATGGACCAGAAGAGCAATGAAGACAGCAGGCACAGTCTACAGATGGGACATTAGTAGAGCGAGGAGAGGACCAGGGCTCTTACACCTTCTTTTGAGGACTCCAGGCTTGGGAGATCCAAAAATAGAAGTACGTACAGCCCAAAAACTGTGTTCCAAATCTTTAAATGTACATATACATACGTATTTTTACCCTTTTTTAAAAGCAATCCGAAGAAATTGACCATTTTTGCATTCCTTATAGGCTGCACAATGCTCTTGTATTAGGGTTTCTTCAGGCCTTTCTGAAGAAAGGCGAACATCGACACTTAAGATATACTGTAAAGAAGTGCTGAGGGATCCCCGCATGTGCGCAGGACTATTCAGTGCATATGACTATCAATGGAGATCCTCTGAGAAACCATTTTTCCTTCACCATAGTGAGATCTTTACTGATCTTTACAAACAAAATGGACAGGAAGATCATCTCCATACTCTCTAGTAGAAAACATAATTCAAGAGTGAATAGATGGAAAGCTATTTTAGAACAGCCATGTCATTAAAACGATTTCACACAAATGCGTGTATTGACAAGCAGGGAAGCTGTTCCGCAAATGTCAGCCAGACTGTCATGTTCAGGAAAAACTACATTAGCTCCTATCGACAACCTTGGGTCATTGAGGAAGAGATCGGTCTCTTTTGGAATGAATGAAACATGCAAAATACATACAAAGTGCACTACTGAGTGCTTATCTGCCACTGGTACAGATAAGACAAATGCCAAAACACGTTTGTTAGGCATCCTCACTTTACCAGAGACATTTTCACATCAGAGTGGTAACACCTGTTTGCCAGCAGTGAAGATATCGGTAAGTGAAAAAGTTAGGATGTATGCTTTGATTTAGACACAAGTCTAATAATACTTTAGGCATGAAATACAGTAGGTTTTAGTACCACTTTACATCAAAATTTCAAACTTACTTTAATCTCCCAAGAAATTTTATCTGCACCTAATTCCACTATCAAACTTTTTCCTCCAAATAAGCTAGAACTAGGTATAGAATAGTAAATTAATATAGTGCTAAAACATAAGGAACAGAGTTTAGTTAAATTTTGGAAAATAAAGTTCAACATTTATTGCAGGTAAATCATTTTCCAAGGTCTAGGTTTTGTCTGACTGTAGTTTAGATTGTTTTGTACACATATTGTGTATTCTAGGTTTTCAAAATGGAGAAGCCATTAATTTGTTGTTGTATGTGGCTGCCTGCAGTGTGTGACGGCTGCTGGCCTCTTCCCTTGAAGGCTAGGCTCTCTCTGGTGGTATAATTGTCTTGTGACACATTTGCTAGGAAGGACACTGCAAGCAGTGCTGATGAACATGCAGAAACAAACTGATTAGAGACTCTAGCTTTGCTGGAGTCACCTTAAGTACTCTTAAGGAACAAGTGTTTATGTGAAAGCAATTCATTACTTGAACCACCATACTGGTCTAAGTTCCCTATAGTGAATAAAGAAATATTACTGGGGAAAGAGATTCCAAAGTATTCGACTCCTCACCCACATAGGTGGGATGGTTCATCATCAGAGATGCTCCTTTGTTAGCATCCTCACCAAGAGTTCTAGGAATCTTGATATGTGTTTGAGTGTAAGTGGAAAAAAGAGGATGTTAACAGCAGCTGATTCATTTTCATTAGAATAAGTCAGTCACACATTTTAGCTTAGAGCATGGTCTCTAAAACTACACTACATATAAAAAAGCTAATAGAATACCATCAAATCCAAAATTAATTGCCAAAGCGTCGTTTAAAACAATTGAAAAGAATCTGAAAATAGTGTAACCACTATTAAAAACTTTCCGATTGCACATATTACATTCAGATATTGCATCTGAATTAAAATTACCATATTGAGGACGCCATCCAAATCCATATTTTATTAAAATTGGTCTTAAATGCCCTTAGTAAAAACAAATAATTCAACAAAATATGAAGACTGTAAATATGAACAATTTGACAAAATATGGGCAGCGCTACATTTTGCATTCCAACCCTTACTTTCAGGTCTTAACTTACCAGACAACACACCTGTGTCATATGCTCAAGACATCTTGAGAAGTTTCAGAACGTTGGCCTAGGAAAGCATTCTGCCTGTTGCTTGCCATTGGCTTTGTAAATCACATTTTCTGGCTTTATTTCTTTAGGCTCCCCATCTCGAGTTTGCACCTCCCCCTGCCAAAGCTGTGTTTACAGTATTCCTTCATAAACTCTTTTTCTGTAATAAACAGGCCTGTAAATCTTGTTCTTATCTCATAACATAAGCTGGGCATTCAAAGACAGATGTCAAATGTCAAGCTGGGTCTCCAAGGGAGCCTGGTGTTTATTTTGCTTTCCACTGACTTGAAAGTGAGAGTGTTTACAAGAAAGAGAAATGCAGAGTATATTCTCAAAGGAGAATGTTTGTGCCCTTTTTTACACTTTATTTTAGACATTGCCATCTCAAAAGATATCTTGTTCTTCAGCTGCACTAAACATTTGCCTTTCATTCGTGGGGCATGAAGTTCACTATTGGCACTGTCAGGGTGGGTGGAAGCACAAATGTTTCTAAAATCATCCTTGAAAACTATTACAAAAAAAAAAAAAAAAAAAAATTCCACTGATTTAGTCCAATGCACTAGTACTATTAAGTAGAAACAGTTCTGCATTTGAATGAAATACACGTTTGGAGTTTTTGCAGAGACTTCATATTGAACACGTTTTTTGCAAAATGTCTTTACAAATGAAGGTGACCCGAAAGTTAAATGTGCGGGACAACTTTGTTAGTACTTGCTTTCTTTCATTTTGATTAACTTGCACATAAATGTCTATTTTCAACGGGGGCAGCGTGCAAATTTCAGGAAGGTTCTTGTGGACCACACTGATTTAGTTTGATGTACTAGTACTACTTTAGATGAAACAGTTCGGCATGTGAATGAAATACATTTTTGAATTTGTGCAAGGAATTTTTTATATTTAGCATGTTTTTTTGCAAAATTCTTCTTCTTTGGTGAGTTCATTTAATTTGTGAAACCACCTTTTTAGGAACAAAGTACAAAACCAAATTTCAGTCTCAGCTTCAGCCTAACATATGGTGATCTTGGGCAATTTACACTGATTATGGCCCATTCAATATCAAGCAAAGGACAAGATAATTTAATTTCACAGCAAAGAGCCAGCAACATTGCAACACGATTTAATAATGCTTGGTTTTCACTTTGATCTATAAAGCATATGCTTCATTTATAACATCTGAGGCAACTCTTTTTGGAGAGCTGTAAAAGTTTAAAGGTGCTTTTTATGAAAGGTTTTGTGTTTATGTTTAGCTACACAATAATTATGTATTCAGTCTGCCACTGTTTTCGGAACACATCACTGAATATAAAGGATTTTCTCATTTGACTTTGCAGGCACTACGGTTATGATTTGAATGGTGCAGCAGGTGCAGTGGCACAGGGGCCAAAAGCTCCAGGAAACCCACTGAACACCAATTATTGGTATATGTTTACTACTACACAAGCAGTGACATGTGGAGTTACTTTGCAGGCACTAGGGCCATGATTTGAATGGTGCCGTGGCACAGGGGCCAAAAGATCTAGGAAACTCACTGAACACTGATTAAGACTATATTTTACAACTAAACAGGCAGTCACAAGTGCAATTACCTTGCAGGGACAGGGGCTACGATTTGAATGGTGCACCAGGTGCAATGGAAAATGGGCCAAAATGTCTAGGAAGCCCACTGAACACTGATTGATATATTTTACAACCACCCACCAATTCGGAACCAGCTATTTATGATATCTCTCTGCTTTTTTTTTTTTAGCAACTGTCTCCCTTCCCAGTGCTCCCTGTGGCACACAGCATGCACCGCCGTCTCCACCACCGCAATTCCTGACCCTGTCTCTCTCCCCCTCACAGGCTTCCTCCCTCGCAGGCTACTTCTCTTCACCCAGGACACTGGCACACCTTAAAAGTGTACGTATCACCTTTTTTCACAGTATGGGCAGCTTTTATGAAAACTGCTTCAAGTTATATATGTTAGAGAAAATAAGTATTAGATTAGATATAAAGTAGCTAAATATTGGCAAGACCAGCAAACCACATAGTGGTATATGCTGAACTGACTCCTAGCCGATACAAATATAGAGAAAAGTAACAGTAGATTAAAGAATAGAGGCAGTTTTGTTAACCACCTTAGCCATCGACCCTGTTACATAGATGACTACACTTCTGCTGATACGTTTGACTGCGAGCGAACTTCTTTTTCCTTTTGTGTCTCTCCTTCACACTCATGGCACTTTGAATCGGCTTGCTTATGGCAACTGTTTTACTTTTCATTTTCAATTTATGTGGCAAGAAAAGTCCAGTTAGGAATTGACAACGCTAATAGCTCAAACTTGAGCAAACGCGAGACCCACTGTATTGCAAATACATTGTATATGCTTGTTATACATTTCCTTAATTGAGTCTGCATTTTCTTTTATTTCGATCAGGTTGTTCATTTTGCGACCTTAATAAACAAGTTCATTTTCTTGCAGGTAGTTGATAGTTTGCCTGTATTTGGTTTGGAGAAGAAAGCACTTTCTTTAGCTTTTGCTGTTTTAAGGTTTGTGTGGTGACATCTGCTTTTTATAACTACTGTGGCTTTGAAAATAGAATAGAAAAATAAGGAAAATCGTTTTTTAATCAATGTGTGTGTCTTTTTAAAATTAGCATTTTTAAATTGTGCAAAAGTTATTTCTGAGTATTTTTAATGTTTTGGGGGTTTGGGGAAGAGGAGTTTAGTTAAAATAGCCTGTGGAGTGAGTGGAAATCGTTTTTACTTGTATTAAACAGGAAGTGAGGGTCAGTAAGAGCCCTCCTTCCTGTAGGGACCGCAAGCTAGCGGTCTAGTGTAAGGGAGCCGATTCTGGGCTGGGCCTCGTTCCTGCAGGCATAAATGTGCCGGAACGAGCGACCGTGCTTAAGAAGAAAGCACTTTCTTTAGCTTTTGCTGTTTTAAGGTTTGTGTGGTGATATCTGCTTTTTATAACTATTGTGGCTTTGAAAATAGAATAGAAAAATAAGGAAAATCTTTTTTTTAAATCAGTGTCTTTTTAAAATTAGCATTTTTAAATTGTGCAAAAGTTATTTCTGAGTACTTTTAATGTTTTGGGGGTTTGGGGAAGAGGAGGTTAGTTAAAATAGCCTGTGGAGGGAGTGGAAATAGTTTTTACTTGTATTAAACAGGAAGTGAGGGTCAGTAAGAGCCCTCCTTCCTGTTGGGACCACAAGCTAGCGGTCTAGTGTTAGGGAGCCGATTCTGGGCTGGGCCTCGTTCCTGCAGGCATAAATGTGCCGGAACGAGCAACCACGCGCAGCGGGCGCAACTGCTGGCGCGCAAAAGGCAAGCCCATCTGCGCGCGGGCCGGGGCCAGAATTGCTGCCCTTTTTCATAGCTGTGCAGTATCTGGGGGAGAGGAAGATTACAGTAAACTATCGCCTAATCCCACTAATAATGTAGTATCTAAGCCTTTAAGGAAGGGTGGATCTATTTGGACCTGTGAAATCTGTAATTGGGCTATTCAAGCCCCTCTAGAGGCATCAAAGGTAAGAAACCAAGACATTAGGCCGGCAGGGTTGGGAGAGAAAAAAATGAAACAGAAGGCATTTCATAATTACAGCTTTCAGTATGCCTTAATAAATGCTAGGTCCCTTCCCAAACAAACAGGAAATCCGCGAAATGATTGATAATTGGCAGATTGATTGTCTATTTATTAATGAAACCTAGGGCAAAGTAGAATCGGACCCAAACTTTGTCGCCTCTCCACCAGGTTTTATCTTCCACAGACTTGATAGACCTCAGAAAGGGGGGGGGGGGGGGGGGGTCTGGCCATTATCTATAGGTCTACGTTGGCATGCACATGCATTAGTTCTTCGACAGAATCATGTGAGGCAATGACATTTGCAATTTCTCAAAACAGTGGGGTACTACTAGAGGAGCTGTTGATATATCGTCCACCCGGACCAACTAAAAAATGTTTTAAGTCTTGGCCTAAGTTGATAGAACCTAAGGTTCTGTCTGCAAAAGCTGTGATATTGGGCGATTTTAACATGCACTTTGATGAGACGTCAACTCCTAAGATCCGCGAATTCATTGACTTTATGGAGGCCCTGGATTGGACCTCAGTCTCGTCGGCCACCCATATTGCAGGGCATATTCTGGATGGGGTGTTTGCACGAGCTATTCAACAGGTGGAGGTAACCATGATACAGTTGAGTTGGACGGATCATCATCTGCTGAAATTTAAACTCGCCTCAAAGAATGTTGGGGCTGCTAACCTGGAAACGAACAAGGTAGCCAGGTTATGGAAACAGGTTAAAGTAGAGGAATTAGGCCCAGCTTTATAAGCTGGGTGGGATAAGACTAAAGCTATGGCCTTGCCCCTGATTGACAGCTTTCTGAAAGGAGTGGAAATGACCATGGAAGAAATGGTACCCCCTGTAATTAGAAGGCCCAATAGTCAGAAGAAACCAGGTCACCCTTGGTTTACAAAAGACCTCAAACTCCTTCAAAGAAAGTATCGACAGCAGGAAAGACGGTGGAAACTTAATCCAGTACCTGAGGAAAGGGTGGCCCTTAAGTCCACTTTAAAGGCTTATAAAGCAGCACAATTTATGGCCAAATCTAAATTTTATACTACCAAAGTAAAGGAGGCTATTAATGCCCCCAGGGAACTTTTTAAGACCATTAAGGCCCTAACTGGGCCCATGAAGCCGGCTGGTCTAGAAAACTCAGGGTTTCTGTGACAAAGTAGCTTTTCATTTTGAAAATAAGATTTTGCAAATACATAGCAACTTTGATACCCAGATCATTCCCGAAGTATTACCACCCATGATAACAGAGAGTGCTACAGCAGATGGCCAGTCATTAATGTCATATTTCCAACCCTCTTCCATGGATACTATTAAAAAGAAGATTCTTGAAATTAAATCGGGCTCCCCTTTGGATCCGTGTCCTCCTTCCATTTTTCACTTGGTTCCGGATTTAATGGCACGGATGTTGGTCCCCATTTACCAAGAGGTAGCTATGTCTGGGGAGTACCCATTTATCTGGAAAGAAACAATAGTAGTACCCTCAAGAAAAAAACCAGAGGGGGGGTCATCAGGACATGAGTAATTTGCGGCCAATAGCACGTCTCCTGTTTTTGGCAAAGATTCTAAAAATAATTTGAACTCTGAATTGATCGAGTTTTTAACAAAAGCGGATGCTCTTGATATCTCCCAATACGGGTTCAGAAAAGGGCATAGTACTGAAACTGCCCTAATCTCATCCTCTGATACTATTCGAAGGATGGTTGATGAAGGCAAGGGGGCCGTTTTGGTTCTTTTAGATTTATCTGCTGCCTTCAACACTATCTCTCCCACACTATTAATGTCCTGTTTGCATCATGTGGGTTTGAGGGACAAGGCGCTTAAACTTTTGAAGTCTTTTCTTACAAATAGATGGACCACAGTTAGCTGTGGTGATTTAAAATCTAGACCTTATCTTCTGCCATGTGGGATTCTGCAGGGATCTTCCCTCAGCCCCACATTGTTTAATGTGTATGTAGCGCCTTTGGCTAATCTAATTCGTACTTTTGGTTTAATTCCATCTTCCTATGCTGATGACTCCCAGCTTATTATTCCTATTAATCAGCCATGGGAGGAGTTTGCAGATCGGTTCAGTAATTGTATGGTGGAAGTGAGTAAATGGATGAAGACCAATTGGCTAAAAATGAATGCCACCAAAACTGAAGTTTTATGTTTTGGACCTGGAAGGAATTTATGGCACTCACGGTGGTGGCCCTCTGAATGTGGTAACTGCCCTGTGCCTACTACTGTTACTAGAAAGCTAGACATCTTGTTCGATGAACATCTGTCTTTTAAAAAACAGATTAATCATGTGGTAAACATCAGTTTATGGTCAATTAAAATGCTCTGAAAAATCTTCCCCTATCTGTTACATGAATCGAGATTATCTGCTATCCTGGCATTGGTAATGTCCAAGATAGACTACTGTAATGCACTGTTGCTTAATCTGGATAAGGGGCTGATAAAAAGACTCCAATTAGTTCAGAATTCCGCTGTCAGAGCGGTTCTTAATCTCCCATGATGTATATCAGTTAGAGAGAGTCTCAGGAAATTACATTGGTTACCAGTGGCGCAGCGTATCCAGTTTAAGTCGCTATGTCTTACTTTTAAGGCAGTTCATGGAATAGGACCACGGTACCTGATTTCCAGACTCCGCCTGCATGTACCTAAAAGAAGCTTGCGGTCTTCCCAAGCTCACTTGATTCAGGTCCCTCGCACACAAAGCCAAATGGGGAGACAAAGCTTTTACAGTAGCTGCAGCAAGAGGATGGAACTCTCTCCCACAGAATATTAGGCAAGAATCAGGCTATATGAAAGTTAGGAAAATGGTGAAAACTTGGCTCTTTCCTCGTTACGTTTTTTAGTACATCAAGATCAGGGTCTTTGGATTTAGTTCGTTTAAGTTTCTTCTATTGGATGTTTTTCTATCTTCATTATTTCTGTTATTTTTCTTATCCTCTCTCTATTTTTTACTACGTGCTTTCTTCCCAGCGCTTCGATGCTCTTTGAGTAGGAACGCGCTTTATAAATCTGAATTACATTACATTACATCATGGCATGTAGGATTACTCACTGACATATTTTGAGTTTCTCATCATTGAACTTGTTTACAGTTTGGCATCACATTATACAACGACATGGGCTCATGGTAGCTTTCTCAGTTTTTTTTTTCTCCTCAACCAATATGGATGTCGTACTACGCAGTCTACAGAACAGGACTAGCTTTTCATTTTTGTCCACTAATGGACTTTACTCATTCATGTGACTTTTTTCCCTATTTAATGTTAATCGGACCCAGCAATGGCATCCGATAACTTAATGATGAGCATAGGACGCTACAGTTATGTCAGTAGGTTGTGATTATCAGTGTTTATTTGTTCTTTTTCTTAATGTGTGTAATTTATGGCTCTGCATGTAGTATGCTACTAGCTTTCTTGTACCTTTTCATTTCTGTTTTTAAATTGTGTGAACAGCTCATACTGCAGTTTGCATTTATTATTTTGGCGTGTAACTATCTATTAATACGTAGTGTTTTTGATTACGTTATTAACAGAGACTTATATTCATCCCGTCGGGATTTTGTGGTCATCAGTGCTACTCTGTTAGTTTGTAATATGTGAATTACAGCGCACGACTAGCTTTCTCTTACCTTTTAGATTTGGTTTTACATTGTGTGAATCACAGCACAAAGTACAGCTTCCATTTAGAATCATGTTAGTTTGTAAAGCACTCGCCAATATGTAGTATCTCTGATTATGTTAACAGAGCCTTATTTTAGAAGGCCACTTGCAAATTGGCCCTGCTAGCGTTTAGTTGCTAAGTGTGTCAGTCACATTGTTTTGCACCTTCTGTTAGGGTTCCTTAGAAGACTGAGTTTGAATTCAAAAGTACTGTGATCACTTGCCACTACTATTATGCTTTTTTTATTTTCATTTTTTTACACAATAGCTGCTCCCCTATCAATATGTCTAGAGGACTTTTGATTGTCTGCTTGCATTGGATTTTTACGCCTTGTGCATTTTGGCTTTCATTTCATTTTACCTTTCACTATAGTTTTTTCCTCTTTACCGTTTTCTTTCACCTTTGAGGATTTCGTTGTTACTACCTATTATTCATATATACCCCACCTTTTGTGATCTTTCATGTGAACGTTTTTCTTGATTTTTGTTATCGTAGCTTTGACCTGGAACTATTATAGCACTGTGCTGTTGAGTCTGCATTATTCCATAAATAACTTAATATATTTTTAAAGTATTTACAATATTCTTTTGGTGTACAATGAATACTTGTTTTCTTATTATTCCCAGTTCTTTGAAGCCTTTTGTGCACACTGAAAACCGTCCTTTACTTGCTTTTCAGACTAAATATTGCATCAAGTGTATTTGTCAAAAATATCTTATAATTTGCTCAAGTTCTTACGTTTTCACTACAAATAGGATTTCTGTATGCTTTGATGACTGTGTCATTCTAAGAACACCACGTCTAGTTACTTTTCCTACCAACTTTTTTAGATCTAGCAGCTTCACTTGTGACTGTTTTAACTATGCTTTTACATCTTTCCGACAACCTTTATTTCTGAAGGTATTCTTTAAGTGCGTGAACAACATACTAAAGGTGGTTTGTGATTCTACCTGTAACAAGTATCTTCTTTGCATGACAAATCGCACTATGTGACTCGCTTTATATTCTGGCACACTTCTGGGGGGTCTCCTAATATCAATGGTTTCATAGCATGACTCCCGTTGGGGTTTGAAATTTTCTGGCTTGCTTCACCTCACATCTTCCTTTCCAGTGAATATTTTCATTACCTATTTTTTTTTGCTACTCATTTTCATATACTAGCAGCTCCTTTTCTTTTTTAATTAATACATCAATTTTCCAGAAAAAAAATACATGCAATAACTGTGGTGGAAATGCAGGACCCTATGATTTAACGTTCTGTAATCCCTAAATTTATGTGCTAACAAAATCAAACAAGGAGTTCTGGCATTTCCAACAATTAAGAAGGGGGAGAGGACAGATAGAGGGGGGTTGTGGGGTGGCAAAAGAGGGAGGAGGGGGGAGGAAAAATAGAGGGGAGGAGGAAAGGAGAGATGGAGAGGAGGTGAAAGCTGAGGGAGTAAAGTAGGGCGAGACTCAAGCTCTCATCTTGGAATGAATCTGCGTAAAGTCAGGAGTCCTTCACCAGCAGGGATAATTCACGTACTTAAAGTAGTCAGTTCAGACCTCTCTTTTATTACCCATCACTATCAGAAAGTTCAGACTCCCCCTAAGGGGCTGCAGTAACCACACCCAAATACAGTACTAACAGGGACCAAATATCTTGGGGGTGGGATCCAACTGGCATCAAGGCATCAAGGCCCAGTAATTTTGCAGTTGTTCCTGGCAATATGCTGCATCGTACAGCCAATCCCTCTTTCGTGGTATTCTGTGCCTGCCCCAGCACACTGTAACTCTCCGTTTTGCCAGAAGAAAGCAGCATACCCACCAGTCGGTGGCTGTCATACAGGACTTCTTTGACCTAGGCTTTAGAAGGGTCTGCCAGCTCGGTTCCCTACATTGCGAAGAAGTTTCATAATTAGGTGGCGCAGGGGGAAGGAGTGGTCAAGAGAACTTCCAGTGCCTGCAGGGTCTCAGGGGCCTTTGGAAAGGAACTATGCTGTGCGCGAACGGCCGTCTGCAGTTGATAATAGCTAGGTTTATACAAAAGGGTCATCTCTTTGGCTTTTTAAGGTCTGACTGGGTGCAATAAAGGATCCGTCTGGCTATAGCGCTCCCATGTTAGTAAGTTAAAGAGTATGTAGCTTTGCGCGAGTGCCCGCATCAGCAGTATGGGTTATACAAAGAGGGGAACATATAGGGCGAACAATTGGTCAACACGGGCCCTGTGCCGGAGCTCGTTCCATGCCCAGATCGTACAGGCCACTGTGTCAATTCCCACTCTCTGATGGCTAGGTGGCAGGGACAGTGCCGTTGAGAGAGGACACGGATGCATGTAATCTTGTTCTGGAGCAGTGTGTGGCTGATATTGCATGGGGTGAACCCATAAGTGTGCAAATTGCGCCTGCACACAGTTGTAATAAGGTTTTAAGTCAGGGCTGCGAGGCCTTCTTGCTCAAAAGAGAGAGTAGTTCCCATGAAACTCTGGGCTGTTTGTCAGCCCAAACTAGGGAAATCACGCAGGAGCACAGACATTTACAGAAATAATGTGGAAGGGGTAAAGGTAAATTGACAGAAACATTTTGGGAACACAGCCATTTTACCAATGGCTACCCTAACAGTTAATGAGAAGGACAAGAGGCGTCGCCCTCATAAATCTTACATCCAGGAGATCGCTCATCCATATTAAACCTGCCAGAGTTCGTCCAGGTTCCTGGTCAGCCTGGATCCTAAGTAGCGCACACGTTCTGTGGTCCAGCAGAGCGGAAATTCAGATGCCTACTCAGTAGTGGCATCTCAGTGGAAAAATAAGGGATTTTGCCCAACTGATTGTAATTCCAGACACGCCAAAAAGTATAAATTTCTGTACCAGGGCATCCAGATTATCCTGTGTATCAGTTACATAGTGTGTGACATCACCTGCGTAATTTGACACAAGGATTGCCCTGGGAGTAAAAGCCAAGTCTCTGTGCATGTAGTGTTGCCAGAGAGACACAGCAAGCAGCTCCATGGCAATAGCAAATAATATGGGTGAGAGTGGACAGCCCTGCCCAGTGCCCCTCCTTAATGGTAATTGGGTGAAAATAGCTCAGTTGATATGTAAGCAAGCAGTTGGCGTCTCGTACAGAAAGCCAATCAATCTAAGGAACTTAGAGCTTACACCAAGGTGTATCAAAAGTGAAGAGGTATGGCCAATCCAGTGAGTCAAACGTCTTGGTGGCGTCCAGGAATGCAGGAGCAGCCCTACATGTCAGGTCTATCGGCTGAGTAACAGCAAAGTAAATGCACAAATTATGGGCCGTGGATCTGCCTGTAACAAATTCAGACTGGTCTGGGCTGGCAAAGGTGGGCAGACGAGACACAATCAGCTTGGCCAGAATTGTTTTGTCAACGTTTATCATGGAGAGTGGGAAATATGATTTGCATTGGCATGTGTCCTTATCTGGTTCAAGAATAGTTGCAATTAACACCTTGCATAAAGGGGGTTGAGCCCCAGCCTCCAGGAATTCTGTGTACATTTCAAGCAAATAGGGGGCTAGTAGTGGTGCATACTCCTTATAGAAGGCAGCTGTGAGGCCATCCAACCTCGGCACCTTGCCTCAAGGAAGCTCCCTGATGATTTGAACAATGACTTCTACTGTGAATGGTGCATTGAGAAAGCGCCTATGGATGTCTTCCAGCCACAGTAAGAAAATTAGTTACTTACCTGTAACTGCAGTTCTCCAGTATTGGTATCTTTCATAGATTCACATGCTTGAATCATCCCCGTCGTCGAGGTGGGAGCCTCACGGTAAATTTAAATATATAAAAAGCAGTAAGTCAGTAAAAATAAAACCAGTAGGCCCAAGTAGGCCTCACAAGGTATTTTACAGTCTATCCACTTTGTTTTGTGAAAAGACCCAAACTTGAGTATCAACCAATCAGGATTCAGCCCCTCCCAAACACTCCCAACAGAGGCTGAATTCCCTCAGATTTTCTATTAGGAGTGTGAAGTTTAATATCCGTATAATAGGGGAGCCTCTGAGGGGAGGAGGGTGGGTCGCATGTGAATCTATGAAAGATACCAATACTGGAGAACTGCAGTTACAGGTAAGTAACTAATTTTCTTCTCCAGCATTGGATCTTTCATAGATTCACATGCTTGAATCCGAGTAACGAGCAGTAATGTTTTCTTACTTACTGAATTACATTGACTGTAATTCCATCGTAATTCTATACGTGATGTGATTCACATTAGTTCAGTTTTAAATGTGCACTTACATATAATTATATTTATATTCACAAACATACGAATATAAAAGCAATAAAATGTGTGTGGCAAGAAATCCTGACACAGTTTATGCTATTATTATGGAGAATACGACACGTTAAACAGTAGAAGAAAATGAACCATTAATGACCATACCTCGAGTGTGGTGGTGGGATGTGTAAGAGGCTCACCTTAACGAAATAGATGCCTCAGCACTGCTTGTCCCACTGCTGTATCGACCTGGTTTGTCTCCTCTAAACAGTAATGTCTTGTAAATGTGTGTTGGCTGGACCATGTTGCTGCTCTACAGATGCTATGTAGTGGTACACCTGCAAAGAGTGCCGCTGAAGTGGCTACCGATCTTGTAGAGTGGGCTCTCACCTTGGTGTGGAGCGGCTTTCCTGCTTTTGAATGGCAGAATTGAATCGCCAGGCCAATCCATCTTGCTAAAGTTTGTTTGGACACCGCGTGTCCCTTCTTTGTTCCGCCGAACGCTACAAATAATTGATCCGACTGGCGGATGGCGTGAGTTTTCTGTAGATAAAACTTTAAACATCTTTTAATATCGAGAGAATGTAATGTTCTTTCCGCCACTGTTTGCGGATTTGGAAAAAAGGTTTTTAAGATGACTGGTTCATTTAAATGAAATGTTGAGGGAACTTTCGGAATGAATTTAGGATTTGTCCGCAGGATGACACCTGAGTTTGTAAACTGGAGGAACGGCTGTTTGATGGTGAAAGCCTGAATGTCACTGACTCTCTTTGCCGAAGTAAGAGCTAACAGTAACGCTGTTTTCCATGCCAGGAATTTTAGGTCAGCCTTGTGGATCGGCTCAAAAGGAGCTTTCATGAGTTGCATCATCACAACATTCAATGACCATAGAGGCGGGGGTTTCCTAATTGGCGGGAAGACCCGAAAAAGGCCCTTCATAAATTGTTTGACAATTCTTGTGGAACACAAAGAGAGTCTATCTGGTGATCTGCGGTATCTGGAGATTGCTGCCAGATGTACCCGTATGGAAGAATATGCAAGTCCTGATTTTGCCAGGAGCAGGAGATATGGAAGTATCTGTTCCGGAGTAGAAGATAAAGGATGTATATTTTCCGCTGCACACCAAACACAAAACCGTTTCCATTTAAGTCTATAGGTTTTGTTGGTAGTGTCAGCTCTAGCTTTTGCTAAGATGTCTCTACACTCTGGGGAGATTTTGAGATTTAAGTATTCATTGTGTTCAGGAGCCAAGCCGACAAATGAAGAGACGACGGATGTGGGTGTGTGACTTGTCCCTGGTGCATCGTTAAAAGAGTCGGACTCTGTCTGAGTGGTAGATGTGGTCGTCCGGAGAGCATGAGGAGCTCCGTATACCATATTTGTCTGGGCCATCTGGGAGCTATGAGTAGAAGTCGACACCCCTCCGTCTTCATTTTTCTGATGACTCTCGGAATGAGCGGGATCGGAGGAAAAGCGTAGGCATAAACTCCTGACCATCTCATCGAAAACGCATTCCCCCACGAATCTTTTTGGGGAAGCCAACTTGCGTAGAACTGGCATTTGTTGTTCTCGAGAGTGGCAAATAGGTCTAAGTTTGGTTTGCCCCATAATAGAAACAGGCCATTGAGAGTTTTCTGGTCTAGCTCCCACTCGTGATAAGGAATTACTGTCCTGCTCAAGGTGTCTGCTAGAACATTGATCTGTCCTGGCACATGCTCCGCTTTTAGTGAAATATTGTGTTTGATGGCCCATGTCCAAATTTGTTGGGCTAGCTGCGAGAGTTGTAGGGACCTTGTGCCTCCTTGCTTGTTTAGATAAAACATGCTGGTCATGTTGTCCGTCCGGATTAAGACGCTTGAACATTGTATCTTTGGCAAGAAAGCTTTTAGAGCTAAGTGTATTGCTTTGAGTTCTAGATAATTGATGTGGAGCTGGCTCTCTTGCTGATTCCAGATTCCGCTGATTTGCAGGTCCTGGCAATGTGCACCCCATCCTTCGAGAGAGGCATCCGTTGTTACTATGTAACTTGGTGTTTGAAGAAGAAAAGACAGCCCTTTTGAGAAATTGGTTGGAGTCGCCCACCACCTCATAGTGTTCTTCATTAGAGGCGTTATGCGAATCTTGTCTTCGAAGGAGCCGAGGACCTGTGTCCATTGTATGTCCAATTGCTCTTGCAGGGGTCGCATATGGAGCCTGCAATCTGGGACTAGCGGAATGCACGAGGATATCATTCCGAGCAATGATTTGTAGATGCGGACTGAAACGAACTTTTTTCTGGATAGGTTGTTTGCCAACGAGGTCAACTTTTGTTTCCTCTCGTGTGATGGGTACGTTTTGCTGCGTACTGTGTCCAAAATTGCTCCCAAGAAACTCAATTCTTGTTTGGGGTATATCTGAGATTTCTGGTAGTTGACTACAAACCCCAGGCTGTGTAACAAATGAAGGCAATAGGAAATATGATTTGTTACTTGGAATTTTGAGGGTGCCTTTATAAGCCAGTCGTCCAGGTAAGGGAAGACCTGGATACCTGCCTGGCGAAGATGTGCTGCTACTGGAGCTAGCATTTTTGTGAAGATTCTGGGGGCTGATTTGAGACCGAATGGTAGAACCCGGAATTGGAGGTGCATACTTCCTACCCTGAACCTTAAAAATTTGCGATGGTTGCGATATATGGGGATATGAAAATAAGCATCCTGGAGGTCTAGGGATGCCATCCAATCGCCCGTGTTTAAGAGACGCAGGACATCCTGCAACGTTACCATCCTGAACGATTGTTTCTTTAGAAACTTGTTTAGTGCTCTCAAGTCCAGGATGGGGCGCCAGTCTCCTGAGGGTTTCTTGAGAAGGAAAAACCGGGAATAGAATCCCTTGTTCCTTTGAGATAAAGGGACTGGTTCTATTGCTCCTTTTGTTAGCATTATCCTTACTTCCCTGAGAAGTTGGCTCAACCTCAGAGGCGGTGTACCCGATGGAGGGACACTCGGTGGTGTTTGGATGAATTCCAGAGTATGACCTCTGGTCACCACATCTAGTACCCATCTGTCCGATGTTATAGCCTTCCACTTGGGGAAATAAGAATTGATGCGACCTCCGACCTTCAATATTGATTGGGGAGGTGTTGAGATTATCCGCTGGTCATTGCTTTCTGCCTGTATCTCTTGCTCGGGCAGCTCCTCTTCCTCTAGCCGGATGTTTGTAAGCTGCGGCTGGTGGTAATCGATAATGCTGCTGTTGTTGATGGTGCTGATGTCCTGGTCCTGTGGAGGAAGATGTATATTGTGACCTGTATTGTTGGTATCCACCTCGAAAGGAGTAATTACCTCTACCCCTTGCTCCACGAAAAGGTAGTTTTTTTATATTGCAGGGTACCTAGGGATTTTGCCGTATCGGTATCCGTCTTGATAGCCTGCAGCATATCATCGACATGTTTGCCAAACAAACTCTCTCCATCGAAGGGCATGTCGAGAACACGAGTCTGGACTTCTGGTCTGAATGAAGTAGCTTTAAGCCACCCTTGTCTGCGCAGGACTGCTGCTCCAGCTAATTGTCGAAAGCCAGTGAGGGAAATATCTATTGCACTGTCTATTATCTCTGCGGAAACCCTTTCTCCCTCCTGCAAGACCTTTTTAGCTTCCACCTTGATATCTTCTGGCAGTGAATCTACAAAAACGGACATGTCTGCCCACATCTGCCGATCGTACCTTCCCAGGATGGCGAGGGAATTTGCCGCCTTGACCGTTACTGCAGCAACCGAGGAGAATTTCTTACCGATATTGTCTAGTCTCCTTCCCTCTTTGTCTGGGGGAGACGCAATAGGTGTAGAGGGGTTTTTGGATCGTCGTTGAGCCGCCTGTGATATAACCGAGTCAGGTTTCGGTTGTGAGACTAAACAGGCCGGAGAATCATCTGGGGCCTTGTATTTTTTCTCTAGCCTTGGCATTTGTGAAGGCACTGTTGCCGGGTTTTTCATTGCCTTCAAACCCTCCTGCCACAAGAAATCCACAATAGGTATGGCTCTTACAGATCTCTTTGATGGCTCTTTAAAGTCATACAAAAAACACTCAGTTTCATGGGAAACAATTTCCAGACCAAAAAGTTTCGCCGCTCTCTCTATGATATTATGGAAACCTCCTATGTCTTCTGGAGGAGAATCCACTGGAGCTGCTGGAGGTGGAGATGGTGTGGGAACGAGATAGTCGTCCCATTCACTAGCCGCTGAATCTGCTAGCTCGCCCTCTTCCCTTTCGTCGTCCGACGAGAGGTAAGCTTCCGGAGCTTGGCTAGTTACAGGTCTACTAGCCTGTGGCGTTTCGGAAACATTAGTAGTTTGAGCTTGCTGGTAACTCTGAGGTCTAGGTGGCGTGGACTGAGTTGACGGTGGGAACCTTTTATAGTAGTCCTTCAACATATGTTGTAAATCTGTCACTAATGTGCTAGGCATAGCTAGAGGCGATGGTTGGTTTGCCTGTGGATAAGATGTTGAAGCATAACTATGCTGGTAATGTTGATCCTCTTCTTCATCAAACTCTTGACATTTGACATTTAGTTGGGACGGGCTACTAGCTGCCCCAAACATGCCTTGAACGTCATCATCCTCATCGTCTAAAAGATGTTGCGGTGGGTATGGCAGCACCTTACTTGGTGATGTATGCATTGGCAAAATGTCAGATGGCTTGTCCCCTATATTAATAAGGGAAAGGGGTAAGAATCTGGTGGAGTCCTCATGATGGTATGAGGAATGAGCTGGTGAAATGTCCAAAGGTTTGTAAACTGTTAATGCTGTGGTGATCGTAGGATCCATCGTCGACGGTTCCCTCGTCGACGGCTCCCTCGTCGACGGCTCCCTCGTCGACGGCTCCCTCGTCGACGGCTCCCTCGTCAACTGTACTGTCGTCAACTGTACTGTCGTCGACGGGTCTCTCGTCGACGGGTCTCTCGTCGACGGGTCTCTCGTCGACGCTTCCGTCCATGACTGCGTCTTTTCCTTAGTCGACGGTCCCTTCGTCGACGGGTATTTTAGCGACGACGGTCGCTTCGCCGACGTAGTTTGCGTAGATGGGAGTGCCCTGGATGATTTGTGAACCCAGGAGGCCTCCGCTGTCGACGATGTGGTTGCCGACGAAGCTCTTTTGAAGATTTTTGCAGTAATAATCATCGTAGATGACAAAGGCGACGACGTCATAATCATCGGTGAGGATGGTGTTGTGAACGTCGACGATACCGTGGTCGCTGTTACCGTCGACACTGTCGTCGACGGGGCGGTCGTCGACGGTTGTTTTTTCACCAAAAAGAGTTTTTCTGACTCTTTTTGTGGTGACAGAGACAGGGATGGTTTCTTTGAGGTGCTTTTCCGGTGTAACGGCGTAGTAGGTTCTGAATGAACCTTTTTTGGTCCATGTTTAACTGCCTCTTCAGTTAAGACTTGTTTAGTCTTTTTGTGCATTTTTGTTGGTGGTTCATTCGCACCTCTATCTCTCTCACCTGTTCTTTTCTGAGGGCGAGAAGTTTGTGGTGACTCTTCGCTGTCTGATGAAGGATGCTCTAAGGCTTTCTGTTTTTGCAGCCATAAGAGAAGTCTACCCTCTCGGTCTTTGAGGGTTTTTTGACTAAAGGTGCGACAGATTTTGCAGTCTCTCACCTTATGGTCTGGATGAAGGCAGTAAATACACTTCTTGTGGGGGTCATCAATATGTAGTCTCTTCTTCCCACAGTTGTCACAGTCTCTGAACAGACCCTTCTTTGCCTTTTCAGACATAGTAAAGTTGTAACTAGTTTCCTGAGAGAAAAAACAATCTTCAGTCAGAAAATAGGAAAAAAACTGAGCAGAGCTCAGGGAGACTCCCTTCACACGACGTGCGGTAGAAAATCTGAGGGAATTCAGCCTCTGTTGGGAGTGTTTGGGAGGGGCTGAATCCTGATTGGTTGATACTCAAGTTTGGGTCTTTTCACAAAACAAAGTGGATAGACTGTAAAATACCTTATGAGGCCTACTTGGGCCTACTGGTTTTATTTTTACTGACTTACTGCTTTTTATATATTTAAATTTACCGTGAGGCTCCCACCTCGACGACGGGGATGATTCAAGCATGTGAATCTATGAAAGATCCAATGCTGGAGAACTGAATTGCATCAAAATAAGGCATAAAGGCCTCAGGGGCAGAAGGCGTGTGGACGAGAAAAGTGAGCGGCAGGAAGAACGGGGGGAGACTAGGTAATCGCTTGCTGTACTGCTTCTGTACCCACATGTAGGTTCCCCTGTTGATCCTCGAGCTCAACAACATTGTCACTGGACCAAGGCTTACGCAAAAGAGTAGCCAGCATTTTAGTCACCCTCCCCATATCTCTGTGCTTGAGCCTTGCATCCATGACGGCACACCTCATACTGCCCCGCCTCCTCAAACTGGCTAAGCTTGGATCTTATTTGTGCAAGGATCTCCAGATTGCAGTTAAAAAAAATATTGCAGCTCCAAATCTCACAGCTTTTTTCCCCAAAGAGTAAAGAGCTCTCACTACAACGTTTGCAAGGCCCCAAATTGTTTTGCAATGCAGACCTCCCTATATGACCACTTTAAAGGCTTCCCAGAGGATGGAGCAGGATTGGATAGATGATTTATTGTGCTCGAAGTAATCAACTATAGACTCCCTGACCTCACAGAAAACCTGGTCTCTACGAGTGCCATTTGGGAGGAGCCAAGTGAAAGGAAGTTGTGTATGCTGGAGATGTGCAGTTCAAAGGACAGGGGCATGGACAGAAAGTGTACGCAGGAGGTGGCCTACTCTGTGGGTCCATGTATCCACATCTTGTGTGGCTAGCCAAAAATCGATGCAAGACCAGGTATTGTGTGTGGTGGTAATGCAGGTGCCCTCATTATAAAACTTGTATCTGGTACACCAAAGATCATCGAGGTGGTTACCGAACATGAGCGAGTGCAACAATGCAGCAGCACTGGGGTATGGTGGTCTGGTTGTGCTACAGCGGTCAGTGTTGGGATCGAGTACTATATTAAAATTCCCACCCCACAGGAGAGCAGCAGGACCCAGGGTCGATGTTAAGCGCTAAACTTAAGCAAAGCGTACCAGGCAATCTGCATTGAGACTGTAGCTAGACAAGAAACAAATAGAACGGTCAAACAGTGTGCCATCTAGGAGTACATAGCAGCCCTGAGGATCACAAAGCTGCTTGGGTGTGCCAGGGCAACCCATTACAGAAAATATTCACCACTCCTTAGGCATAATTAGAGTAAAGCACAGTGTGACATTCATCCAGCCATCCAGTTTGCAAATGCGACCTGGTGGCCACAGTGAGGTGCAATTCCTGGAGCATACAAATATCTGTTGTGTGTCTGCATATACGCAACAACCTGTTTGGCCTTGAGCGCATTATGTAAACCCCTAATGTTCCACGTTAAGTGTAAGTTTATGCATCACAGTGCGCTTTGATCTAGTGACAGCAGTCAGCACATGAGTGGAGGGTCTGTGGTGCAAAGATCTGTGTATGCCTGAATGTGGGGGAGGAAAGGTGGTGGGGGGGCAGGGGGAGGGGTGAATGCAGCAGAGCCAATATAAAAAAAAGAACAAATCAAATCACATATAACCCCATCCTTCCCATGCCCTCCCCCCCCCCCAAATAGGGCCAAACTATATCAATACATCCAAGCAACAGCCCAACCAACATCTCCGTGAACAGAGACATATCGCGAGAACATAGGAATCATCCCTCAGGGGCGAACTGGAGGTCCATCATCTCTCAGCCTGGTGGGAAAAGGTTGAGTGGCCAAAGAAAGGTAGTATTTAGGGTCAGCATCCGAACCGGAGGCAGGACAGTTGAAGGACACAAAGCTAGGGGTGTGGAATTCCTATATCCCAATGTCCGGGACATATTGTTTGGGGTCAAGGACAACAAGTTTCCAGATTTATTTTGTCCTTGGGATAAGTAGGCTCAAACCCCTGCAGCACAAATCCTTTGTCTGCAAAATTACAGTACTACATTATGGAACATGGAAAGGAATTGACTGCAGTTAGTCATTTCTGTGTCCATTGGTTAATGCTGTTCAAACTTTTATTGCGGCTCATTAATGCAAAGCCTTCATTATTAGGGTGAGCGTACTAAATAAACAGTGTAAGCTCGGACTGCACTACTGACTGGTTCCAGTAAAAAACATATGTGTAAACCATTTGCAAAGTTTAACAAAAAGACACTACAGCAAGATTGCAGATTCTTTGCTTTCAAAATAAAATGTTCCCAAAAAAAGCAACAAGAAAAAAAAGTTTTACCAAACAGACATTTTATGTACAATTTCTTTGAAGCACCATTTAGTAAAATGTGTTGATGTATGGTAGCATTAAAAAAAATATTCATAATGGAAAGACATTTCCCTGAGCTTCCGAAACAGAAATGGAAGGAGAGGGCAAGTATCACTTGGATAGTGGGTGTAGAAACCTGGAGGCAAAGTTTGGCATTTTGGGTTTTCTCCTGTGGTGAAAAGGACTAGTTCAGGAAACCACTACTTTTGGAAGTATGATTGGAGGATTTATGGGTGGAGTTCCCACTCGTGGACATGCTGCTGCATCCTGCTGAGCAAGTCTGCAAAGCAGTCTGCTGAAGGAAGATATTCTGCTAACAGGTGAATGTTGTGATTTAGAGCCCACTTCCAGATGGTCTGCGACTGGAGTGATAGCTCTGGAGACCATACCCCTTCTTATTTCTGTGGGTGATACATGGCTATCATACTGTGCGTGCGGATTAAGACAAATGAGTGAGGTGAGGAAGGAATGCTTTCAATGCTGGCTGAATGCCTTGAAACTCTAGGTAGTTGATATTGAGATTCTGGTGTTTGGCATCCCAGAGACTCTGTACTGTTAAGTGTAGCCCATCTCTAACGCGTCTGTTGCAAGAGTGATATGGGGAACAGCTTCAAGAAACAACGAGCCTTTAAAAATATTGTGGGTGTTCCATAATTGCAGGGAATGGTGAGTGTGGCAGTCTATCAACACTAGATCCTCCAACTGACCATCTGACTTAGATCACTGATGAGCTACACATTCCTGTAAAGGGGGCATATGTAGACTTGCACAGGGAACTATGGCAATACATGCAGCCATCATCCCTAGTAGGCGCATAACCATTCTCACTGAATTGGTGGTTTGTCCAAAACTGGGACAATGTTGTCTGAAAGCTTTGAATTTGTGCAAGATTGGGGAGGGCTAATCCGGTGTGTTTAGTATTGCTCCTAAATATTGTCCAATTTGTAGTGGCTGCAGGTGAGACTTGGTGATGTTTATAGTGAACCCTAAGCTGTGAAGAAGATCTATTGTCATCCGAGTGTGTTGGCACGAATGAGGAGTGATGGCTTTGATAAGCCAGTCGTCTAGGTAAGGGAACAAGTGGAGATTTTGTCTGCGTAGATCAGCTGCAACCACTGCTAGACATTTGGTGAACACACGAGGTGCGGTGGTCACCATGAATGGAAATATCCTGACTAGTAATGTCTGTCCACTATGACAATTCATAAGTGTTTGTGATAGGCAGAATGTATTGTTATGTGGAAGTAGTTTTGCAATGAAGTCACCTTGTTGGAGTAGTGGGATGACATCTTGTAAGGTGACCATGGGAAAGTGCTCTGATAGGATGTACATGTTTAAAGGTCTAAGATTAGCCTTAAAGACTCATCCTTTTTGGGGATTAAGAAGTACAAATAACATACCACGAGCCTGGATGTTGAAAAGGAATGGGTTCTTTGGCCCTTTTGAGGAGAAGCACTTGAACTTCCTGTCAAAAGTAGTATTTTATGCTCCGGCGTTAACCTGTGTCTGCGAGGTGGAATATTGGGCAGTGAGGTAATGAGCTCCAGACAACAGCCATGTTGGATAATGGCCAATACCCACTTGTCTGTGATGATGGTATTCTAAACTGGGTGGGAATATTGTAGTCCGCCCCCAAAAGGTGTTGTGTAGTTGGGGGAAGATGGGGTTGTCACTGTTTAAAAGGAGGGTGATATTCCGCTAGAGGACACACCCTTACGCCCTACACCCTTGTTGTTGCAGATTAATGCACCTCTGTAGTAGCCTTTGGTGTATGAACTCTGAGGCTGGTTCTATTGTTACATGTATTTATAAAGCACTAGGTTACCCATAGGTGTCCTGGCCCTAGCTCCGAGATGACCCAGAATAACAGAGGCCTAATTTATAAAAGTCCATGTCTTCATCTTTCCTAAAAGATAAACTAGTGCTCTGATGTGGAAGGGTAACTGATCCCAGATTTTGGCAGTGTTGATGAAAAAGCTTCTTCTGCCCCAATTAGCCTTATTGAACCTAGATATAGCCAAATTCTTGGTGACTGTATACTGAAGATTTCTGTTGGGTTTCTACCAGTTAAAATTTTGCATCAGATAAAGGGTCATGTAAAGCTTTACAGGTGGTACAGTGCGCTTTGCACTTAATGTGCTGTCTGGCAGGTAGCCAATGTAGCCTCCTCATTGCTGTGGTTACCAAGCTCAATACCGGGATCCCAGTTAATGATCTTGCTGCAGCATTTTGTGATGTTTGTAATTTATTCAGGTGCTTTTTTCTGTAGATTGGGGATGGGGGTTTAAAATTTAGTATTTATTTTAAAGTAACAAAGCTGAAGTAACTGCGTAAACCTGGTCACCAAAACTGAGCTTATTGTCCATTCAAATGCCTAAATTTCTGGCCTTTCGCACCAGTGTTGGGAGGGTACCCAAATCTTCTGGCCACGAGGCAGGTGACTAAAAAAGTCTGATTTCCAAACAGGATGACTTCCGTTTTGTCTGAAATAAGTTTTAAAAATGTCACCCATCCAGCTACCAATAGCAAGCATACTATTGTGAAATCTTGAGCCTACGTTTTCATCATGATTGGATAATGGTAACGACTATTTGTGCATCATCCGCATAAGAAATGGAGCAATGAGGGCACAAATGTTAAACAATGTGGGGCTGAGTGAAGACCCCTGTGGGACTCCACATGACAAGGAAAAGGGTTCTGATACAAAAGAATCCAGTGCTACTGATTAAGAACGCTCTGGGAAGAAGGAACAGAGTAGGTTCAGGGTCTAACTCATAACTAGAGTAGCAGCGAATATGATTCACAAAGGGTTCAGAAGTTTGCAGGGGGATGGGCACAAGGCAAAGACTGGCGCAGACAGGTGCAGACTGGCTTGCCTTTGGCATGCCAGCAGCCTCCGTGTGGTCTTAAATAACCTTCCATGAGAAGGGGAGGGGCGCATCAATAGCCCAGCGCTTTGCAGCGCATGTCTGCAAACGGGTAGGGTAAAACAAAAGGTGCAGAAAACCAGGGTCCAGCAACCCCGTACTCAGCTCAAACTACCCTGTGAGGGAGCAATACTGGTAAAATAAAGACAATTTAAATTAAAAGGGAGAAATGTTAAACACAAAATAATTAAAATATTTCCTTTCAAATACGGTGCCTGAGCAGGAGCCAGTCACCTCCTTAAAAGCTAGCACGCGACATGCTTACAAGGAAAAGAATTCTGGCTATTAGAGCAATCAGGAAGTCCCTTCTAGTTTAAAGAGAGCTGCGTAGGCGCACTCCATGTGGTCTTAAATAACCCTCCATGTGAATGTGGCAACAGCCCAGCACTTCACAATGAGTGTGCAAACAGGTAAACAAAAGGTGTTTAAAAAAAAAAAAAAAAAAAAAACAGCTGGTGCCTCTGTAGAGGTGGATTTGTAGGTATCTCTGTAACTTGAGACGAAAAGTGCCCCTGGGAGTAGTTGTTTGCAACGTTTCCATAGCTTTGGCAGTGTGTGTCCTTTTTCAGGTAGTATCTACCTGCGGACTGAAGACATCTTCCTTGTCAAATGCCATGTTGAAAACGGCCTGATGGACCTCTTGTTTAAAACCAGAAAACCTCAGCCAAGCGTGTTGCTTAAGGAGAATGCTCATGTTGATTTCCCGAGCTGCAGTATCCGCTGCAGGAAATGTGCAGCAAATAGAGGTATTAGTAAAGGTTTGCCCCTCTGTAACTATTTGTTCATCATTTTCCTATGTTCTTCTGGGAGGTGCTAGAGGAGCTCCTTGATTTCGTCCCAGTGTGCTCCATCTTATCATGCCAAGAAGGACTGGGAATTGGTGATACATCAAGGGTTGGGAGCCTGAGCTGCAACCCTCTTGCCCGCATCACCTATGTGCTTACTTTCTTTACCTGTGGGCAGTGTGACCCCTAGTAGCTTGAGAATTGGCCCTCTTACGTGCTGTAGTGGTGACTATGTAATCAGGTGGTACTTGGCCCAGACTGAAAATAGGGTCTGATGGCGCTGCCTTATATTTCTTATCCTCTAGGTGTGATGATTCTAGCCCCAACAGGGTCCTTAATAATGTCTTCAGCGTGCCTCATCGAGCCCTTTAACACAGGAAGATAGTACACGTCTCTGTGTGTAGTAGCTAAGGTGTCAAAAAGAAAATCTCACAATGACTTCCTAGTAGGAGGTTGCGTCCTCTGGGCAGGAAGGACAAGCTGAGTACAGATCAGGATCATTTGGAGTATTGGGATCAGCGTAGTACATGTCCTATGGGTTGGGATCCCTTTGCGGCTCTCCCAACCTACATGAGTCAGACTGTGGTGACCCCTGAGGAGATATGTCCTTGGGGTCATGGGGTGGTGACAATGGTTGAAGAGAATGAGGGGGTGAAGGAGGAGGAGGAGGGACGTGAGGAATGAAGTGGAAGAAAGGTAGGCCTAGTGGCCTTGTCCTTGATGTTCTCTTCCTGGGAGAGAAGGGTACATCCAGTGCCTCTTCAAATGTCAATTTCCTCTTTAGAGGTGGAGGAGATTAGGGTGCAGCAATAATTCAACCAGTTTCCACTTGGATTATTCACTGCCAAATGTCCAGCTTTTCCAAGATAGGCTCAATAGGAGATGTGGAAGCCAATTAATCTTTAGTGTCTTTTGGCTCAGGGAGATTTTGGCTTCGAAGTGCAAGACTTCTTCGGAACAGAGGTGGAGTGAGTCGACTGCCGGGACAGCACTGAAGGTCAAATCGGTGCAGAGGACCACTCTCCATTCAAAGAGGTCAAAGCTGAAGGCTTGGCCTTGATCTGTCCTTTTGGCACCAGTCCCCGAGGGTAGGGGCGTCCAAAGTAGTTTTCCTTATCCAATTCTGGCTGGGAAGCAGAGGTGAATCTGTGACCTCAAAAGGAACTGTTGGTGCCGAAGATTTTTTTTGCCCGGCAGGGGCGCGGATGGAACTTCCTGCCTCACTAGGTCTACCTTGATTCTTGAGTTGTCATCAAAAGAGAAAGCCTTCTCTTCAACGGTAGGCTGCTCTTGGGCATGTTACTCGCCAAAGATGTTGGGAGGGTCGTCCACGGCCCTGCGAGACATTGAGCTGACGAGCTCTGCGGTCCCAGATTGTCTTCTTCGACCTGAATACAGGCCTCTTGGTCTGCTTCTTTGTGGTCCAGGGAGAGATGCAAATTGCATACAGAGCGCGTATTTAGCATGGTAACACTGGCAAAACTGAAGTGACGTGTGTTCCATCACCAGCAGCACATTTTGGGTGAATGTGAAAGCTAGGCCCCGGAGGGCTCTTTGTCGAACAAAGTCGATCCAGCAGAGTTTGAGAATAATCGCATCAAAGGTAGATAAGAACCAGTAAAATCGAACCAAAACAGTCAAAGCATGGAGCAAAGACACACGTCCGGACTGGCCCTGCCTTTTGCTGAGTCCAGCACCTTCTCAATGGAACCCTTAGCATATCTCCTGCACTAAGACAAACAGATGCCATTACATTTGTTTCGGTGTGAAAGATATTTGGTGGGGATGAGAAAATACAGGGAAAAACCTTTTTTAAACAATTTGCATGGCCCATTTGTTGGGCATGATGGATCGCCAATCCAAAAGGAAATGTTGAATCCTGCCACCCAGCGGATGGGCACATGCTGCTAAAGGCAAACCAAAGCGGAGTGTTGAAAGATGTAGCATGGAGCGAAGGAACTGGAAGGACTAGTGACCTTGCTGACTCGCATGTTGCATCCGAGGTCCACACTCTAACCTTGAAATGATTGGGTTGCCTACTGCATCAATGGCTGGGAAGACTGTCTATATGCCAGCCCTCTGGAATAACCACTGAACCTCCGGAATTGAAGTGGAAAACGTTTGGCAGGAGTAAACAGCTTCCAGGACAGTACTGTAGCTCTGTAGTTTTGAAGCGTTTGAAGTTTCCAAGGCAGACTCCTACCATCCCACTGATGAAGCGAAACACAAATAGCATGTCTACGAGGGATATCTATATGTCGCCAGAAAACAGATTGGATTTCATCAAGGTGTGCCTACAAAGGACAACACTTTTCCTAACTGCCCTGGCTAGGAAAACCACAGTACAGCAAACTGCGCAGATAACATACTTGGCAGAGTCATGCCTGTCATGTATCGTCAGAGCCAAAGAGGCTGTAGTATCTTCTGGGGTCACCAGCAAGATTTTGCTGGCCATGTCCCAAAACGTACGTGTGTATCAGCCTGTAGGCAAACTGTTCATAAGCAGCACTGGAAGAGCGGTGGTAGAAAATTTGCATTTCCAAAAGCATGAATCCTTTTGGAGTCTATCTGGAGTAGTAATAGGAATGTAATTATAATGCACTTTACTGCTTGAAGACTGCACAATAAGGATCTCTAAAATGGGCTCCTTGTCAGGAAAATCTAGGTCACCAGCTGCCACTCTATGGCATCTGGGCACCTGCCTATTCACAGGCAGGCAAGAATGTGGTCTCGACTAAGCAGCCATCACACCTATGTGGGTGCATAGTTAAATAGATGTAGGGGCTCAGATATTGCTGGTGCAGGATGCAAAATTTATTTAAAAGCATTTGGTTTTGTCTCAATTGAAGGCAGATGCAATTTCAGTAAAACTGACCTCCGATCCACCACTGCAAATGAGGCACTCTCCCACTAAGCTGTATTTAGGAGGAGAGAAAAAAAAAAGCAGAAGTAAAAGAAAGCAAGTTACTTACCTGTAACTGCAGTGCTTCAATATTGGTATCTTTCATAGATTCACATGCACGAATCATTCCCCGAAGTGGGAGTCCCAATTGCACAGTAAAAAGAATTGAAAACCTACATAGAAAAATGTTAAATAGGCATTCACTTTAACAGCTTATTCACATCATTTGGAAAGACCCAAAGTCCAGAATCGCTTCCATTCTAGCCTTTATGTTTTTCTTGGTGCATCCACTCTAGCCTTTAAGAGGCTGTCCCTGAAGTCCTGAGATATATTTAGCTACTGGAATTCATGAGCCATCCACATAAGTGAAGAGAAGTAGGTGTGGATGAAGGACCTGGCCTATCAAGATGATATAACACTTCTCTGCTTTCATTTTGCTGAGAACCTTTGGTATCAGAGGTATCGAGGGGAAAAGTGTGTGCATGGATCCCAGACCATCTGATTGAAAAGGTATTTTCCAATGACCCTTGAACTGGATGCCACCTTACAGAGAAGTGGCATTTGAGGCTCTTATTTGTTACAAACAGATCCAGTGCTGGTTTGCCACAGAGAGAGAAGATCTCGTTGAGCATTGTTAGCGCGTCTAACCTTAATAAGTAAACTTACAAGGGGATGCAAATAGGTCAATGAACCTTTTGACTCGCAATTAAGTTGTTCTTACCATAGCTCCAGTACATAATCAATAACCAATAAACCATAGTCAATCAGCAACAATCAATAACATCAATAATTAATGGAGTCAGTGATTGTCACGCACCATGACCTTTCAGTCATGAATAACCACACCTTTTAGTAAAAGTTAGAATATGTATTTCCCTATATTAACAATGCCAAGGTCATGTAGATTTATCTCAATATCAAATGAAACACATACAGAAACAATACTGGCTGTCCAAAGCGACGGAAGCAACATCTAATCAGGGCTTGAACTACAACAAATTTTAAGGCTACTGTGCAAATTAATAAAGTCAACTGCATCAAAGTAATCACATACATTAAATTTAGCACAGAAATTCATCAAGTATTAATCCCTATTAGCATGACTTCATTAGTGAGGATCCTTAACTAACACCAGAGGTCTAATACCCATATATCAGTTATCTCCTGCCTGTGATAGAAGATGTTGGTATTATTTGCGCTCCCAGGTGGTGAGGAGTTGAGTGTAGCCAACACTAGAGAAGGGTCACTGCTTCCTACTAGTCTCTTTCCCTTGAGGGGTCTGTTTTCACCTAGGCCCTTGCTTGCTGTAGACTGCTGAGAGTGGAAGACGATAGGACTGCTGCTGGTAAGATGGCCAGTGCTGCGATGAGCTAGTTGCTGAAAACGCTGATAATGCCCTTGATAAGTAGATACTCCTTTATCTCGCAATCCTCAAAAGGGCACCTTATGAAACTGCAGAGTTCCCAATGATTTTGCTGTGTCTATATCTGCCTTGACAGCCTACAACACCACGATGTGCTTGTGAAATAAAGAAGGCCGACTTCGGATTGCCCACTAAACTGTCTGGTGTATCCTCTGGGGTCTTGTATTTCTTACCAATCGCTGCAAGACAGCTGCCACAGTAGATGGATTTTGCATTATCTTTCTGCCCTCTTCCCAGAGGTAGTCTACTATGAGAATGGCACACACCTTTTCTTGCTGGCTCATAGAACAGCCCGACTGCTGGACAGACATTGGAAGCTGAAACCTCTTTGCAACTCTCTCCATAAGAATATGGCATCCTGCTATATCATTTTCAGGAGAATCCACTGGTTGGGGGGTGGTGGGGGGCAGTGGAGATGGGGTAGGGATTAGGTAGTCATTCCATTCCTGGTGTGATCAATCATCAGGAATTTCTCTCTTCTCCCAATCATCTGATGAGGAAGGATCCTCCATCAGAGGTGCTACAATGTTGGATGCCATGGTCATCCTGTGTATTATAGGCCCGTGTGTCCTTGGTGATAGAGATGGAAGTGGAGCTGTAAACTGCCCAGGTAATGAAGGTCAGTGATGAAGGTGGAGCTGGATCTGGAAACCTTTGATAGTTACACAACATGCCCTCCAGGTCCTGTAACAATGATAGAAGCATTTGAATCATACCTTCTTGAGAAGAAGATTGGTCTAGGTGCTGGAGATGATCTTCATGATGTCTGGGCCTATCAAAACATCTAGGTGGCTGATCGTAATACTCATAGTATTGCTCTTTACTGGGACAAGTGTGCTCTGGAATAAGGAAGTCTGCAATTTGTCATCAGCAACAAAGTCGAACACTTAACTGCTCGGGCAGGGGTGGGGGTAGAAACTGTCATCAACAGTTGTACCAGAGTCATCAACGGTGGTTTCGCCGACAAGAGCTTCATCTATGGAATTGACACCAATGCTAAACTGGAAGGCTCCATCAATGTTGTTGTCAACGCCGTTATCAAAGTTACTGAAGTGGCAGTCCTCGTCGACTATAGTGCTGTGGTTTAACCTTCCCCACCGAGGACGTAACTGTTACGTCCTTGGCTCTGGCGCCGAGGACGTAACCATTAAGTCCTGGTAGAGGCCCCCAGGGGAAGTGCTGAACCCCCCCGGCCAAACTGTCAAATATTGTCCTTTTCAGTGGAGACATCATTCCGTACTGTGAACCATTTTGGCAGTTATCAGAAAACTGATATAAATTCAGTAGGACAGGTCCAGATGTTCTATAAAAAAGGAATGGCGGTCAGAGCACATTAATGGCACTTATATGCAGTTCCAGTGTGCCACTTCCAGGGATGGGTGTAGCCAACATGGAACCACCTAGCAGTGCACAAAACCACTATTATGAATTAATCTCCAGGTCCGGTCTGCTACCTGAAAACTATTATTAGGTGAGCAATCTGCAGTTAAAAGTGTCAGAATAGGTGATTCCTGTTTTCAGAATTGTCAATTCAAGTGTGTAGTTCTGTTAAAATTAAACTCCTTACTAATGTTGTGAGCTCATGGGACCTGAAGCACAAGACTTTAAGCTAACAATGGTAAGTTCAGTATCAAAATATCAGCACAGGCCGAAGGAGTTTGTCAAAAAGAGGTCTCATTGAAATATTACGCCACTTTCTTGAGGAAATCGTGTATATTTTGTTGTACCACCATAGCATCTAATGCAGAGAAAAGGGAGATTATGTCACAGCAGGAGTCATTCTGAGAGGGGTGGCAGACAACAGTACATCAGCTTCAACATCACCGGTTGACATTTCTATAAAAGTCAGAAGACCAGCATAAAATAATAAAGGAATCCCAGGTAAAGGATTACTATTTACATCTACTAAAATGAGAAGGAAGTTCTTGACCAGAAAGAGGTGTGCAAACTTGCAGCCAGACCATTCCTGAGGAAATCTGGAAAGCTTTCATTTTAGACAACTCTATCCTATTATTTGTAAGCCACATCTATCAGTGGTTCTTAACCTGTGGTCTAAGGACCACTGGGATCTGCAAATGTTTTACAAAATAAAATATTGAAGTTAATAAATAAAATTAATAAAGTATACAAATAAAGCAAAAGAAAATCTGAAGACTTTTTCTATATTTTATTGTGAATTAAACAAAATAAATGTTTGAGCATTTGTTTAGTGTATACATATTTCTACATTTTTGTGTATTGTTTTGAGCTTCAAATCATAGAAACTGCTTAGTCTTGGGCTCCCCGGCTTCCAATAACTGATATTCCAGTAGTGGCTCACAGGGGGTCCAAAGAAATCAAAATGTTAAGAACCACTGACCAATACCATCATCCACGATGGGAGAGGAGGGTGGAAGGTTAAAAAAATAAAATAAAGGCTACAAGTAGCCAAGATCCTGTCACCATTCCAGCACACCAAGATTGTACAAAGGTTAGAATTTGATCCAGAGGTGCAGAGAACACATAATTGGTGAAGCCAGCAGAACACACTGCTTCATGAAAGCTGATGAAGGATCACAACAGTGAGTTTTTCCTGCTACAGTCTTGCATCCATTTTTGTTTTAAGGTTAAAGTGGTGGTTTTCCATTTTTGTTTTATCAAAAACAAATAACTTAAAAATCTAAATCCAAGATTTTAAAAAACTAAAAAACATAGTACTATCTAGAACCACTTTGAATTGTGAAACAATAACTATTTCTATAACCATGTCACTATTCACTGGCTATAAGGTTGCATTTTTTAACAGTGGGATATAAATAAAGCCAGTGTGCAACAGGCAAAGAATAACAAACTTGTTATATACCCTATGCTGCAGCCCAAATTCTGAAGTCAACTAATAATGAACACAGAAGGCTGTAGGCAGCAGTGGTTGACTATCCACTATGTGTGGCTTGGGTCTGCCTGTTGCTCTGTGGTGAGACGTGGCACCATTTGCTAGATTTGTACAGTTTGGAGAGGCTAAGACCCAGGCCTGGTGACCACCACAAGCCACATATGGGCAAAGTCTGTGAGCAATAGGGGCTTGCCCGCCACAGATGGTTGCTTGTAGGGTCTTGCACAGGCCTGCCACTGCAGTCAACCCCCCAGGCTTGCTGCCTAAAGATGCAGAAAACTGGCCGCAGGGCTTGAGCAAAGGAAACCCTGCACTGGTGCAGGGGAAGATCTATTTTCATATATGATTTTTTTTAATGGTAGATTTAATTTGTTCTCCTCATAACATCTTATGTTGAAATAAATCCTGAACTTCCATCTTTTTATAGAACTCTATTAAGTTTATAAGTACAGAACCGAAAAAACATAATGCAGGGTATTTCTCCTGGTACCCTCTCTGCATTCCCCCCACCCCCACCCAAAGAACCTTTCTCACATGAAAAGGTGCTTATACAAACAGGAATATATATCCACATTTTCTGAGCCAGCAGTGCCACCCATCAGTCCGCAAAACATGGTAGTACCATATTGAAACCAATTTATATACAGTCTATGCACATCAGTTTTCATACGACCACAGTTGGTTATCACCATCATTACATACATGTTCGAACCCCCTTAGTTAATCATCAGTGTCAGTACTCCTCCTCGAACTTGACCAGTCAGTTGCAGTGAATCGCTCCAGCAAGTTTCCCCGTGCTATCAGATCAGTAAGTGCACCCTCATCCCTAAATGCTATCCCCATATGTTGTTCCTCTGCCATTCCCCACTCAGATATATCCTGCAACAAGAATTCAACTGATGGGCTTCTAGTGCTCATCCAACCGATGGCCACCCTTCGTTTGGCCAGCACTAGGGCCAGCTGTGCCTGTTTGTAAAGGACTTTCCACCCCCTGTGCTTCATCACCACCCCCGGCAAACATGTCAACAGTGTCAATGCTATACAGAATTCACTGGCTTCTGCAACCTTTAAAATCACCTCCTGACAGAATTGCTGCACCATCCTACAGGACCAGCCCAGATGTAAGAAGGAAGCATTAACCTCGCCACAACGGGGAAACCTGGCTCCCCTTGTCGGATCAATCTTATTGAGATGAGTGTAACATAAGTACAGTGTACAAAATTGAAATGTAGGAGCTTAAATATGTTACTGCATTTAACTGTGTGCACTAGCGACAGGGCCCTGGCCCAATCAGCGTCTTCCACTGGGTCCCCCAGCTCCTGTTCCTAGGCGTTACGCACCACATAGATTGCACTCGTCATGTCCTCTCGAAATAGGGTAATCAAGTGTCTCCCATCTCCCCAACTTAGCAGCCCATTCAACACCCTTGAGGACAGCGGGGCAGTTGGAAACTCGCACCAGGGATCCAGTGCCACACTTTCCATCTTAGCATACTGCAGGACAAGACCTGGACCCAAACCGAACGTATTCTGTGCCTCCTGAAAGGGTATGAACACTTCATTGGGGAATAAATCCCCCGCAACGATAACCCATCTCCATCCCCTATCCCCCACTCTCAAGCTGTCCATAGACATGTAATTATCATGATCACAGAAGGGAGCTAGATCCCACACCTTGAGTTCCCTGTCAAATGGGGCACGGCAGAGCACCTTCTTAATGGCCTGTTCCCAGATCCATGCAGTATGCTGCACCAGATAAAGGACAGTTGTAGCTGACTGTCTACCGCTCATCAGAATGTGTGCTAACGTATCAGTATCCAGCAGTCCCTCAAAAAGTCGCTTCTCCCAGTCATCCCTCTCAGTCAGCCATTTCACAGCATGCTGCAAATGTGCGGCATAGCAATATGGCCTAATAATATGAATTTCCAACCCCCATCCTCCAGATCCCTTTGCAATGAGGGTAGAGACATTCTACTTCAACGGCCAGCCCAAACCAACAAGACTAATAAGCTATCCAACAGGGTGAATAACTGAGCAGCCAATGGAAACAATACATTTTGTACCAGATACAGACAGCTCGCAAGAAATACCATCTTTGCGATTGCTGCTCTTCCCATCACAGAAAGTGGCAGTTTATTTCATAACAAAACTGAGAGCTCCAGGCTGGACACCACTCTTTCCACGTTACTTGTCTTATGTGTTGCTGCAGAATGGGTAACCAATATGGCCAAAATACCTGAAGCTCGCCAACTCCCAGCGAAGACCAACCACCTGCAGTTCATCCGGCCACCTGTCATGAAGTACACCCAGCGGGAACAAGAGCAACTTATGCTTATTCACTCGAAGTCCTAATACAGCCCCAAACTCCCCCAACTGCAGCAATTGAGGAACCGGGACCTCCGGCGACCCAAGGTACCCCAGCGCATTGTTCACGTATTAAGAAATGATGTGCGTGGCAAGTAGCACTCGAATTCCCCACAGGGCCAGCTCCCTGCGCAGCAATTCTGCCAACGGCTCCACCGCAAGGGCAAAGAGAAGCAGCGAAAGAGAACACCCCTGTCTGGTTCCCCTGACGACCACCAACGATTGTGAGAGCTCCCCCCACCCCCAAGTGGACGCTTACGATAGGTTCAGTATAAAGAAAGCGAACCCAATCTCACAATTTGGGGTCAAACCCCATACCCTGCATACGGTAGCTCCATTCCACATTTCCAGGTCTAACGACACCAATGCCAATTCTCCCGCCACATCCATAGTTTCATGCAGCATATGCGCCAAATGTCACAAGTTAAAGGTGGTACTCCTGGCAGGTATAAATCCACATTGGTCTTCGTGGACCAGCCCCGGAAACACTCCTCACAATCTAGTAGCTAGTATCTTACAAAGGATATTTACATCACTATTCAACATTGTGAGTGGTCGGTAGGAAGAGGGCTCACTCAAATCACCCCCAGGCTTAAGCCTGAACTTTCATTTTCAAAAGCGCAGAAGAATTTGAGTTACGGTAACAAAACTAAAAAATATAATCTGAAAATGAATAGTTATGGTTCACTAAAAAAACATAACATGTGCATCTGCTAAGACTGCCATAATTCGCAAAATTAAAACACACTTAGTCAGTTTTTCACAATAATATATGGGCTTTACAGTAAGCAGGAAAATATTTCATACTTGATTCAATAAGATCTTTCTATCCAAAACAAATGTGGTCTGCAATCTAAACAGTCACACCAAGTCCTATTTTTACGGGCCAAAAGAAACAAAGCAACATAATTACTTCAACAGCTGCACTGTCTGTATTGTCATGATATGCCTACCAATGATTGTTATTAGTAGCTATTAAAATAAATGTGTTAAAAAGGTAAATAATATATTTGTTCTTACCCTTTAGACTTCGTGCTGGATCGAGGTCTGTATTCGTAAGATTCATCTTCAGTTCCATTTTGTCGCTTGTACCAATCAAATAAGGTGCGTAATAAGGAAGGCAGACAGTGTTCGGCTACTGAGCTCATAGAGCTTATCAACTGTGTGAAAAAATATTAAGAACAGATAACCAAACTTAACAACCAAATATATTGTATCAAGAGCAAAAGTCTGACTTAATCTGGAAACACAGAAAGGCTGATTAGCCCTTTTTACATTTGAACTAATGAACTGTAGCCACAAATCAAATGGCATAACTGCCTACTAAGCTGCATTTGGAAAACAAAATAAAACGTGAAGTAAAACTAACGATACATACCTCATACTCAATACTAGATACACACTTATACCATTTCCATCACATTATAGAAAAGACTAAGTACTTGCGCTTCTAAGTCAGTTAACGCCATAGGCTAGGTTTCTGAAGTGATTTTTTGCAAAAACAACCAATAGACTATTTCAGGCAAAGTCAGTTCAAAGTAAATCAGTGGATTTAAAGCAGCGATAGTTTAGCAGTGCAGCATTAATAGTTGTAGGAAGTTGGTTCTGTATATACTATCTCAAAGTAAGAGAGAGTGTGCACAGAGTCCAAGGGTTCCCCTTAGAGGTAAGATAGTGGCAAAAATAGATAATTTTAATGCTCTACTTTGAATTAGAGCAGTAACGTACACAGTTTTAGTTAAAATGGCAATAAGCTATTTTAAAAGTGGACACAGTGCAAAAATCAACAGTTCCTGGGGGGAGGTAAGTATTGATTAGTTCAAGTTCCTGGGCATAGGCATCCCATCGTTTGGGATTGAAGGCAACCCCAAAGTCACCACACCAGCAACACAGGGCCGGTCAGGTGCAGAGGTCAAAGGAGGGCCCAAAACACATAAGCACCTATGGAGAACAGGGGTGCTTTGGTTCCAGTCTGCCAACAGGTAAGTACCTGCGTCTTCAGAGGTCGGACCAGGGGGGTTTTGTAGAGCACTGGGGGGATACAAGTAGGCACACAAAACACACCCTCAGCGGCACAGGGGCGGCCGGGTGCAGTGTGCTTAGCAGGCATCGGGTTTTCAATAGGAATCAATGGAGGCACCCAGGGGTCACTCTAGCAGTGCAGACAGGGCACGGGGGAATTCTCGGGCCAGCCATCAACTGGCCTAGGCAAAGGGTCGCCTGATGGTCACTCCTGCACTGGAGTTCGGTTCCTTCTGGTTCCTACTGGTCCTGGGGCTGCGGGTGCAGTACTTGGTCCAGGTGTCAGGTTCTTTGTTCCAGGCAGACTCGGTCGGCAGCCTCTGGAACCTCTCTGCATGCTTCGCTGTGGGGGCCCAGGGGGTCGTCTCAGGTTACTCACGAGGTCATAGTCACCTGGTAGTCCTCCCTGCAGTGTTGGTTCTCTGGAGCTCGAGCCGGGGGCATCGGGTGCAGAGTGTGAAGTCTCACACTTCTGGCGGGAAGAGTGAAGTCTTTGAAAGTTGCAAAGTTGTTCCTGTTTTTGAACAGTGCCGCTGTTCTCAGGAGTTTCTTGGTCGTTCGGTTCAGGGCAGTAATCTGAGGCTTCAGAGGTCGCTGTGCATGTTCTTTGGTCTGGAGAGAGGCGGTAGGACTGGGGCCAAGTCAGTTGTCGTCTCCGTCGTCTATGCAGGGCTTTCAGGTCAGCAGTCCTCCTTTGTGTAGGTTGCAGGAATCTGATTTCCTGGGTTCTGGCCCTAATTACTAAATTTACGGGTGTGTTTAGATCAGGAGGGCAGTAGCCAATGGCTGTAACAAAAGGCATGAGCCTTTGAGGCTCACTGCCAGGTGTTACAGTTCCTGCAGGGTGAGGTGAGAAGCACCTCCACCTAGTACAGGTTTTGCTCCTGGCTACAGAGTGACAAAGGCACTCACCCCATGTGGCCAGAAGCTCGTCTGGTTGTGGCAGGCTGGCAGAAACTGGTCAGCCTAGCACTAGGAGTCGGACTGGTATTCATGGGGCATCTCTAAGATGCCCTCTGGGTGCATTTTACAATAAATTCCACACTGGCATCAGTGTGCATTTATTGTGCTGAGAATTTTGATACCAAACTTCCCAGATTTCAGTGTAGCCATTATGGAACTGAGGAGTTTGTATTTGACAAACTCCCAGACCATATACTCCTTACAGCTACCCTGCACTTACAATGTCTAATGGTTTGATTAGACACTGTAGGGGCATAGTGCTCATGCACATATGCCCTCACCTGTGGTATAGTGCACCCTGCCTTAGGGCTGTAAGGCCTGCTAGAGGGGTGACTTACATATGCCACAGGCAGTGTGAGGTGGGCATGGCACCCTGAGAGGAGTGCCATGTCGACTTAGTCATTTTCTCCCCGCCAGCACACACAAGCTGTGAGGCAGTGTGCATGTGCTGAGTGAGGGGTCCCTAGGGTAGCATAAGACATGCTGCAGTCCTTAGAGACTTTCCCTGGCATCAGGGCCCTTGGTACCAGGGGTACCATTTACAAGGGACTTACGGGGTACCAGGGCTGTGCCAATTGTGGGAACAAAGGTACACTTTAGGGAAAGGACACTGGTGTTGGGGCCTGGTTAGCAGGGTCCCAGCACACTTTCAATCATAACTGGCATCAACAAAAGGCAAAAGGTCAGGGGGTGACCATGCCAAGGAGGCCTTTCCTTACAATAGTGCAGTAATAAAGACACTTCTATGCAGGAGTAGGATGATGGTCTAAGTAAATCAATATCAAGACTAATATACAATGCCTAGGTATATTGCTAGGAGGTCTATGCTGCCCAGCATGTATGAGAGAACTTTATCCCGCTTAATGCTGTTAACAGCTGGAAGGAAAAAACAATGTACAAACCAGAAGAGGAATACAGAACACAGCTGAAGTCGCTATACTGCTCCTCAAGTATTGTATTGTATTGTATTGTAATCGTATTTATATAGCGCTTACTACCCCTGACGAGGCATCGAAGCGCTTTTCGATGAGTAGCACGCTACTCCGGTATCCAACAAGAATTAGTGATGGATTAGTATAATTTAATAAGGAGTACAGTTTTAGTATTATTATGAGTTAATTTGAGTTGCGGATATGAGAGTTTGTTAGTTAGATTGACTGGAGTAATGGAGGGGTGGAGGAGGAAAGAAATCCAGAAGTGTTAATTGGGAGTTTATCCTTCATTTACTCAATCCAAAGGCTTGAGATGAATAAAAGGGGAGCGGAGGGGAAAGAGGATGTGGAAGGGTTAGGGAGAGCATAGTAGCAGAGTGAGATGAATGCAGGAGAATTTAGTGGGGTTGTGTGGGAGGTCACAGAGGTAGAGTGAGGTTTGGTGAGTTAGATGTGGAGGTGGAGGGATGAGCTTAGGCAGAGATATTTAGGAGATGAAAATGGTCGAAGGGATTTGGGATGAGTCCGAGTGAGAAATGGAGCCATGCAATGATCCACAAACATGCCAGGCACAGAAACAACATATACACATATATATATTTATATACACACACACATGAATACACACACATATGCACATACAATACATAATTAGAATCATGGGTAAAAAATACTTAGTCTGACAGGTTTAAAGGAGTGTGTGTGTATTTTATTGTTATTGGTTTAGTTTCTGTAAAATGAGCATCGTGGCCTACCCAACCGGAGTATTTTCTACGAGTATGTCAGTAAGCATAACCTAGCATGTTTTATATGCCCCGTTTATATTGTACACTAAGGGTCCGTGATGGGCCACGGGGTAAAAAACGTCTCCAGCAACCTTGTGTTCCTTTGGCAATGTGATTGTTACTAGTGCGTCTTTGTGGGGATGTCCTCGTGCTTCTGAGCATCAACAACGCACCACCGGAATCGGCGGTAAACGCAGTGGGGTCGTTTTGGAAAGCTGTTCATCATCCTGGTAAAAAAGGCGGGAATTCCTTTACCTACTTCGAGGGTGGACGGGGCGTGGCTCAGCGGGCGGAGCTTACAGGTGCTTTATAAAGGGAGAACATTCTACTTTGTGTCTCCAGGAGTTGAAGATAGAACCCGCGCGTCACAGTCAGATACAGATTACGCTCCAGTACATCATCAGTTCACCTCCAGGAAGGATTCTAGATCTTTTTCTGCTATGGAATCTCTGAGCGCACAGCCTTGCTTTATCTTTACCAAGCCCAAGAGTTAGGGTGGCTTGTCCTTTTCAGAAACTGAGCTTCAACTGCGGCACCTGTTACGTTTATATGTAAGTGCTTCCTTTGTGGTTTAGTTTCTGTAAAAAGAGCAACGTGGCCTACCAACCGGAGTATTTTCTACGAGTATGTCAGTAGGCGTTACCTAGCATGTTTTATATGCCCCGTTTATATTGTACACTAAGGGTACCTGATGGGCCACGGGGTTAACGTCTCCAGCAATCTTGTGTGTCTTTGGCAATGTTATTGTTACTAGTGCGTCTTTGTGGGGATGTCCTCGTGCTGCTGCACATCAACAACGCACCACCGGAAATCGTCGGTAAACGCAGTGGGGTCGTTTGGAAAGCTGTCCATCATCCTAGTAAAGGGCGGGAATTCCTTTACCTATTAGGAGGGTGGACGGGGCGTGGCTCAGCGGGCGGAGCTTACAGGTGCTTTATAAAGGGAGAACAAGTTAGGGTGGCTTGTCCTTTCCAGAAACTGAGCTTCAACTGGGGCACCTGCTACGTTTATATTTGTAAGTGCTTCCTGTTGAGGTTTAGTTTCTGTAAAATGAGCATCGTGGTCTACCAACCGGAGTATTTTCTACGAGAATATCAATAAGTGTTACCTAGCATGATTTATATGCCCCGTTTATATTGTACACTAAGGGTACCTGATGGGCCACGGGGTTAACGTCTCCAGCAATCTTGTGTGCCTTTGGCAATGTTATTGTTACTAGTGCGTCTTTGTGGGGATGTCCTCGTGCTTCTGCACATCAACAACGCACCACCGGAATCGTTGGTAAACGCAGTGGGGTCGTTTTGGAAAAGCTGTCCATCATCCTGGTAGAAGGCGGGAATTCCTTTACCTACCAGGAGGGTGGACGGGGCGTGGCTCAGCGGGCGGAGCTTACAGGTGCTTTATAAAGGGAGAACATTTTACTTTGTGTCTCCAGGAGTTGAAAGAGAGAAACCGCGCGTCACAGTCAGATACAGATTACGCTCCAGTACATCATCAGTTCACCTCCAGGTAGGATTCTAGATTTTTTTCTGCTATGGGATCTCTGGGCGCACAGCCTTGCTTTTTCTTTGCCAAGCCCGAGAGTTAGGGTGGCTTGTCCTTTCCAGAAAGCTGAGCTTCAAACTGGGGCACCTGCTACGTTTATATATGTATGTAAGTGCTTCCTGTTGAGGTTTAGTTTCTGTAAAATGAGCATCGTGGCCTCCCCAACCGGAGTATTTTCAACGAGTATGTCAGTAAGCGTTACCTATCGTGTTTTATACGCCCCGTTTATATTGTACACTAAGGCTACGTGATAGACCAAGGGAGAAAAACGTCTCCAGCAACCTTGTGTGCCTTTGGCAATGTTATTGTTACTAGCGCGTCTTTGTGGAGATGTCCTCGTGCTTCTGCGTATCAACAACGCAACACTGAATCGGCGGTAAATGTAGTGGGGTCGTTTTGGAAAGCTGTCCATCATCCTGGTAAAGGGCGGGAATTCCTTTACCTACTAGGAGGGTGGACGGGGCGTGGCTCAGCGGGCGGAGCTTACAGGTGCTTTATAAAGGGAGAACATTCTACTTTGTGTCTCCAGGAGTTGAAGATAGAACCCGCGCGTCACAGTCAGATACAGATTACGCTCCAGTACATCATCAGTTCACCTCCAGGTAGGATTCTATATCTTTTCTGCTATGGGATCTCTGAGCGCACAGCCTTGATTTATCTTTGCCAAGCCCAAGAGTTAGGGTGGCTTGTCCTTTCCAGAAGCTGAGCTTCAACTGGGGCACCTGCTACGTTTATATTTGTAAGTGCTTCCTGTTGAGGTTTAGTTTCTGTAAAATGAGCATCGTGGCCTACCAACCGGAGTATTTTCTACGAGTATGTCAGTAAGCGTTACCTATCATGATTTATATGCCTCGTTTATATTGTACACTAAGGGTACCTGATGGGCCACGGGGTTAACGTCTCCAACGATCTTGTGTGCCTTTGGCAATGTTATTGTTACTAGTGCGTCTTTGTGGGGATGTCCTCGTGCTTCTGCACATCAACAACGCACCACCGGAAATAGTCGGTAAACGTAGTGGGGTCGTTCGGAAAGCTGTCCATCATCCTGGTTAATGGGCGGGAATTCCTTTACCTACTAGGAGGGTGGACGGGGCGTGGCTCAGCGGGCCGAGCTTACAGGTGCTATTATGAAGGGAGAACATTCTACTCTGTGTCTCCAGGAGTTGAAGATAGAACCCGCGCGTCACAGTCAGATACAGATTACGCTCCAGTACATCATCAGTTCACCTCCAGGAAGGATTCTAGATCTTTTTCTGCTATGGAATCTCTGAGCGCACAGCCTTGCTTTATCTTTACCAAGCCCAAGAGTTAGGGTGGCTTGTCCTTTTCAGAAACTGAGCTTCAACTGCGGCACCTGTTACGTTTATATGTAAGTGCTTCCTTTGTGGTTTAGTTTCTGTAAAAAGAGCAACGTGGCCTACCAACCGGAGTATTTTCTACGAGTATGTCAGTAGGCGTTACCTAGCATGTTTTATATGCCCCGTTTATATTGTACACTAAGGGTACCTGATGGGCCACGGGGTTAACGTCTCCAGCAATCTTGTGTGTCTTTGGCAATGTTATTGTTACTAGTGCGTCTTTGTGGGGATGTCCTCGTGCTGCTGCACATCAACAACGCACCACCGGAAATCGTCGGTAAACGCAGTGGGGTCTTTTGGAAAGCTGTCCATCATCCTAGTAAAGGGCGGGAATTCCTTTACCTATTAGGAGGGTGGACGGGGCGTGGCTCAGCGGGCGGAGCTTACAGGTGCTTTATAAAGGGAGAACAAGTTAGGGTGGCTTGTCCTTTCCAGAAACTGAGCTTCAACTGGGGCACCTGCTACGTTTATATTTGTAAGTGCTTCCTGTTGAGGTTTAGTTTCTGTAAAATGAGCATCGTGGTCTACCAACCGGAGTATTTTCTACGAGAATATCAATAAGTGTTACCTAGCATGATTTATATGCCCCGTTTATATTGTACACTAAGGGTACCTGATGGGCCACGGGGTTAACGTCTCCAGCAATCTTGTGTGCCTTTGGCAATGTTATTGTTACTAGTGCGTCTTTGTGGGGATGTCCTCGTGCTTCTGCACATCAACAACGCACCACCGGAATCGTTGGTAAACGCAGTGGGGTCGTTTTGGAAAAGCTGTCCATCATCCTGGTAGAAGGCGGGAATTCCTTTACCTACCAGGAGGGTGGACGGGGCGTGGCTCAGCGGGCGGAGCTTACAGGTGCTTTATAAAGGGAGAACATTTTACTTTGTGTCTCCAGGAGTTGAAAGAGAGAAACCGCGAGTCACAGTCAGATACAGATTACGCTCCAGTACATCATCAGTTCACCTCCAGGTAGGATTCTAGATTTTTTTCTGCTATGGGATCTCTGGGCGCACAGCCTTGCTTTTTCTTTGCCAAGCCCGAGAGTTAGGGTGGCTTGTCCTTTCCAGAAGCTGAGCTTCAACTGCGGTACCTGTTACGTTTATATGTAAGTGCTTCCTTTGTGGTTTAGTTTCTGTAAAATGAGCATCGTGACCTACTCAACCGGATTATTTTCTACGAGTATGCCAGTAAGCGACAAAGTATTGTCCTTTCACTGTTTGTTCCGACTTGCCTGTCCAGACAAGTTGCATTAACACTCTGAAATGATCGGATATTTAAGTGGACATAGTCACAATCTTATCTCTAAGATCTACCAGTAACATTGTCCTTTCAATGATCCTGTTTGTCCATGTGAATTAATATTTCTGCTTCTAAATATAGCTACCATGGATTGAAAATCAGTTTGTAATTAATAGGACACTTTTTTTTTTAATAGATGAAATACACTTTAAATAACCAGTACTGGACCTGTTTTTGTGACTGTCAACAGGAAGCAGCACTGTTTTACAGCTAGGTTTGCACTACAGAATTACCTCATACATACAAGCACGGATTCACCAGACAATTCTATTCTGATAGGAGGACTCTTTAAAACAGATCGGCCTGCCTTGAACAACTGCATGTTACTCCTACAAGATTACCACAAATCCTAATCTGGTAACTCAACAACCTTATCTCTCAGTATTCTTCCTATCCCTATAATTCATAATCCTAGCTGCTCAAAGAGCATTCTCAGAACCAGGATCAGCATCACACACTGCTATCAGCTTACCTTACCCATAAGCATCCACTCCTACTCTTCCTACCGGTGCCACATCACCACCTACCTACCACTGCCAGTTCTGAACTGTCCCCCAAGGTCTGCTCCTCATCCGTCCACTAGGTTTCACACCTCACCCCACCACTGCTTGATTCTATTGTAGCGCCTTCCCCAGCCTGGTAACTGCTGAATGACTAGGCCATAAATAGAGCAGTAAATCACGTCTTTATTCCTCTGTGTGGTGAACCTGTGAACTCCCGTTCACAAATAAGCTCTGACACCACACACTGATCCAGACTCCTTGGTGACCCATAAAGGTTCCACTCTAGATCACGCAAGACACTACATCTTCCCCTCTGTTAAGTTAAAATGTGCCTTTTTTTTTTTAGAAAATCATTAGACACAAAATCTATATATACAGCAACATGTACAACTATCTCTAATTTATCTTCTTGGTGCTTTGATCTGTCGACCCGATCTGGTTACTGGAAGTTGTAAACAGTTGTCCTCAATGTCGGATAATGCCAGTGATGGTAAGGAATCAGAAACAATCACTGAGTTTTGACAATCAGTCTTTCTTTCAGCATCTTGAGCTCAAGTCCAATGAAACAGGGCTGAAGCGAATAGTTGTCTGGTAAGGGAGTTCCCTGGACAGCAGGCAGTCAACCATGTGTCCTTTAATAGATACTACTTGAAAAGGTTCAGCATTGTAAGGAGCATCAGATTTTCTTTTCTGTAGCTGTCAAGCAATCACCAAATCTATGTTTCAGAAACAGCGGTCTTTCGCATGTTGCCTCTTGTCTGCATACATTTTCGGTTTCTGTTTTACAACCAAGTCCCTCGTACAAATCAAGTTTTCATTAATAACTTTCTGTGGTCAACTGGTATCGTGGTTGCCACTGCTCTCTTAAACATCAAAGTTGCAGGACTTTCACCTGTGGCTAAGTGGAGTGTAGAACAACAAGCTCGTAGAGATCAGCACTGTTTTGAAAATGAGCTTCAACAGTTGCACACTGCAAGGCTTTCTTTACCGTACCCATAAAATGCTCAACAAGTCCATTGGCCTGTGGACCACGAGGGTTTGATCTTTTGGTGATATACATTTCGATATTCTAGAAATTCGCTGCCTGGCAGATATCCAGGACAGGAACTCTGCGTGCTAACGTAGTGGAAGCAGCAGTTGTTCTGGTGGAATGAGCATGCAACCCTCAGAGGGTTGCTTCTTGGCCAAAGTGTAGCACATTTTGATGCAAAGTACTACCCATCAACAGATGGTACGTTTTTCACACCCACATACCTGACAGAGTTGATCGTCCACCCTGAAATCTTTAGTACGATTAAGATAGAATGGCAACGCTCTTTTTGGGTCCACACGGTGGAGTCTCTCCTCTTCATGAGAAGGATGTGCGGTGCATAGAAAGTAGGCCGGGTGATGGACTGGCCTACATTAAAAGGCGTAACTACCTTTGGAAGGAAGGAAGCTTTAGTGAGCAACACCACATTGTCAGGGTGCACAGACAAGTATGGAGGTTTAGACGAAAGGGCTTGAAGCTCACTCACCCTGCGAGCAGAGGTGATGGCAACAAGAAAGTCAGTTTTGAAGGTGAGGAGCCGTAAGGGACAACTGTGCATCGGCTCAAAGGGAGTACACATCAAATAAGTAAGGACAAGATTGAGGTCCCACTGAAGCATGATAAATGGAGTGGGAGGCAATAAATGGGTGGGGCCTTTTAGGAATCTACACACAATATGAGAAAAAGTGAGGGCTGATCAGGTAACCTAAGGAAGGCCAAAATGGCAGATAAGTACCCTTTAAGGTTGCCCAAAGTAGAGCCCCGATGGGCCAAAGAAAGAATGAACAGAAGAAGCTCGGAGAGAGGGGCAGACAGGGTATCAACAGATTTCTTTTTTGGTGCATAATGTCACAAATTTATTCCAACAACAGGCTTATACAGTTTTGGTGGAGGGAATGCCTAGCTGCCAAGATAACAGACTTCAGGTGGAAGATCATAAGTCAACTGTCGCCGCACAATCTCCACACATGAAGGCAGAAGCTGGACAGGTTCGGGTGAAGACCCATTCCCTCTTGCTGCAACAGAAGGTCCGGCACAAGAGGCAGTCTGAATGAGGATCAAGGCTTTCCCCCCACTGCTGAAAGAGACCTTGCACCACCTTCGGATGGAGATGCTATTCGTGCTCGGCTGTGCATCGACCGCCGATTTCGTCTGCTCTGGCGTTGAGACAACCCGCCAGATGTTGAACCAACAGGGTAATGCCCTGACATTCCAGCTATGTCCAGAGGTGTAGTGCCTCCTAACAAAGAGCCCAGGACCCTACTCCGCCCTGTTTGTTGCATTACCACATGGCAGTAGTATTGTCCGTGAACACCTGCACTACTTTCCCTTTGAGAGAGGGAAGAAATGCTTTCAACGCAAGCCTATCGCCCGGAGCGCCAGAAGATTGATATGGAGCCCATACTCTCCCGCAGACCAGAGGCCTCTGACCTCTGCTTCCCCCATGTGCCGCCCCAACCCAGAAGTGACGCATCTGTCACTATACATAGATCTGGTTGGGAAAGGGAGAGGGATCTGCCATGGACCCAATGCGGATTTGAAAGCCACCACTGCAGGTCTTTCGCAGTCCCTTCCGAGATCTGGACCATGTCAGAGAGATTCCCGTGATGCTACACCCACTGGAACTTCAGGTCCCACTGCAGAGCCCGCATATGCCATCTGGCATGTGTTACTAGCAAGATGCAGGAGGCCATGAGGACCAGAAGCCTCAGAGTTAGTCTCACTGAAACCCAAGACTGAGGCTGAAAGATCGGAATCATAACCTGAAGGTTTCAGACTCGCTGCCTGAAACTGCACTGTGTCCAGGACAGCTCCGATGAAGGGAATTGGCTGAGACAGAGTCAGGTGTGACTTCGGCATGCTTATAGTGAACCCCAGTGTGTGCAGGAGGTTCGCGGTAGTCTGAAGGTGGGAGACCACTTTCTGGGGTGAGTCCGCCTTCAAAAGCCAGTCGTTGAGGTAGGGGAAGACTGACACCCCTAACCTGCGCAGATGAGCTCCAACCACCGCCATCGATTTTGTGAACACGCAAGGGGAGCTGGTAAGGCCGAAGGGGAGCAAGGTTAACAAAGTGCCCTACCATGAATCGTAGCTAACGTCTGTGGGCAGGCAAGATGGGGGATGTGGAAATAAGCATCCTGCAAGTCCATCACTACCTTCCAGTCTCCTGGTCCAAGGCCGACAGAACCTGAGCCAGGGTGAGCTTTTTGAATTTCTCCTTCTTGAGGAAGTAGTTTAGGTCCTGGAGGCCTGACAGGATATAAGTCCTTGTCATTTTTCGACACCAGAAAGTAGCGAGAATAACAACCACGGCCTACTTCGGGCACTTCCTGGTGGAGAAGCGCCAAATGATCCCCTGGGAGGTGGCTGAAGGATAGAGGCATGGCTGGTGGAGCAGATTTGAAAGGGAGGGAGTAGCCCTTTTAAACGATCTGCAAAACCCACCTGTCTGTAGTGATGGATTCCCAGTGGGGTAAATGATGGCGAATCCTGCCGCCAACTGGATGGTAGTGAGGGGATAGACTAGGAGGGTTTGGAGGCTGCAGTGGGGGCAGAGGTGGACTGGGCAGACCTCTGGTTCCCTATCCCACGCAGGGTTCCGCGTCCCCGGCAAAGCAGCAGCTGGACCGCATGGGTGGCACGGTGGCTGGGCAGAGGACATGACAGGGAGCCCTTTCCGTGGCCACAAAAGGGGCGAAAAGCAGACTGCGGGGGCGAGGGGCAGAGGAAAGACCAAGGGGCTGAGCCATAGCCCAGGAATTCTTGAATCTCTCCAAGGCTGAGTCAGTTTTGTCTCAAAAGAGACGGGAACCATCAAAGGTCATGTCCATGAGGGACTGTTGGACATCCCCAGAAAAATCTGAAGTACGCAACCAGGCGTGGCGTCTCAAGGCCACCAACATAGCAACCAAATCTGCCCCGAGAGTTTGTTGTGTCCAGCCCACAACGGATTGTGAACGTCGCTGCATCTCTCCCCTCCTTGACAGCTTGGAAGACAATAGCATGGGACTCCTCCGGTATCTGCGGCACGACTTGCGCAACCACATCCCACAAACAGTGGGTATAGGGGCCCAAAAGGCTTACAGTGTTCAAACCGCATCTCAAGACTGAAGGAAGAAAACTTCTTACCAAATTGTTCCACCTTTTTTGTTCCCTATCCGGGGGTGCGGAATGGAATGCACCTGAAGAGCAAGCCTGGATGACAAGACTCTCAGGCGTGGGGAGTTGGCACAGGAATTTAGGGTCGTTCGCAGATGGCGGCGTGAGATAGTCCTATTGACAGGAGCCCCTGTGGTGAGTCTGGACCAAGTACCCAAAAGGACATGGGTGAGGGCTTCACTGAACGGTAAAAGGAGTTTGGATGGGGAAGCCCCTGGCTGAAGCACCTTCGTCAGGAGATTGGACCTGACTTCTACAGTAGGAAGCTCAAGGCCAAGGACCTCAGCTGCCATACTGACCACCATACCATAAGTTGCTCCATCTGCCGTAGACACGGTAGGAGACAGCGAGACAGCATGACAGCATCTGGAGAAGTATCCAGACCACTGGCGTCCCTCAATTCCTGTGCCCAGTCCAAAGGTGGGTCATCCTGGTATTCATAAGGGTCCAGGGATGCCTCCCCCCACCTCCCCAATCCTTCTCCGAATTTGTACCAATAGGAACAAGCATTTGCAATGCAACGGGTCTCGCGTTTGCTCGTGTTAGAGCTGATGGGTAAAAAGTCGGGTTAGGAGTTTACAATGCTATCGGCTAAAGTGCCTTTATGTACGTAACCCGAAAAAGTGCAATTAACTGTGTAAAGTGCTCGACTTCTGCCAAGCTAAATCACGCTAAAATATAGAAAAAGTAGTCCACGAGCCGTACAGAAACAGCGAGCCTCACATGTTTTCTGTACTATATCGATGCGCTCAAGGAGGGCTATCCACTGGAAAAGGCATGACATGTGCATGCCTTCCAATTATGAAATCAAGCAGATTCTAACAGGCAAGCCCACAAGCCAATGACAGACACTACTGTGACGTGGACAGGGCTCCGAGCACTTTTTAATTACTAAAGCGTCTCGCTTAGTGAAACGCAAGCGCATGCGACGCAGGCTCGACCCTAAAAAGTGTCTGAATCTGACCTGGGGTGAATAGGCCCTATCGAAGACAAAGGCAGCGTTGGCCGACGCCGCTTCTACTCAGTTGTCGGGGATAAGAATCGCGTCGACGACGATAGTGGGCACTATCGACGTCGGGAGCGTCGACAATCGACCCGGCGCCGGGGAAGGTCTCAATGGTGTGACCGGCTTCGGTGCAGATCTGCGAGCAGATCCGGAGGGGACCTTGGTGGCCGGAACCGAGGCCGCGGAACCCAAAGGCCCCTCAACTGAACCCCTTTGGCCCGAAGGCTCCGTATCTGGGTCAGTACATCCAAAGATGAGGCGCATGGCCTCATAGAATTCTCTACATTGGGTGGGGGTCACTCCAGCAAACTCGTGGACCCAGACGCAGGCTCCAAGGACGGAGGCCTTGAGCAACGATGCTCCTCCTGCGTTGCGTCACCCGAGCATTGGGGCAAAGTCTGAGAGCAATGGGACCTCTTAGATGACTTTTTTCTTACCTGCACCCGGAGATTTTGAAGACGACGAGTGGTGATGGCTCCGCGAGACCTTCCTCTCGATCGAGACCGGGACTTATGCAGAGTCGAGTGCCGGCCCGCCATGAGTTTGAGGGACCACTCCCTCACGGCCTTAGGGAGCAAGACCCAGCACTCGGAGCACAACTTTGGGTCGTGGTCGTGCTCGAGACACCACAAACAAGCCTGATGCAGATCTGTCACCGACATCATGTGATGACAGTCCTCGCATGGCATCCAACTGGTCTTCGAGAGCATCCTGGACGCATCAAATATCTCACTTGAAAACTTGACAAAAAGGTTGAAGTCCGTCACAAAGAGACCAAGGTAGCTCTCTCCGGATCAGCAGATGGCGTGGAAAGAAAAGAACTGACATCACTGCGTGAAGGCAGCGCCTATGTACTACTCCTGACATCACAGCGGCGACGCCAGCGGAGTCGACCGATGCCACCTACCGACACGCAAGGGTATTGCTCGAAGTAAAATGGCCGATCCAGTCAGACACCTGGGGGAAGTTCTAAGGTAAGGATTCTGCAACTAGAAGTCTCTATCTGATAGTGAAAACATCACAGTCCGCTTGCACAGCACTACATATTACAGGTTAACAGTGACATTTTCTGGCTAATTAGCAAATAAGGCACTGTCCCTGATATCAAGTTTCCTTAAACGTTTAACACCTGGGCTCTGCTGTAGGGTCTTGTGTTGAGCAGACTTATTAATGTAGTTTGTAAAGAAGGCAAATTTCTACATTTCCAGAAATCTGCATTAACTGTTCCCATCTTCAAGACTTGCTTCACTCCAGAGTCAAGAATCTACTGTCAAGTATCATTGCTAGGTGGAGTACAAACATTGTGGGCCAAGTCCTACTTGATCACCTACAAGATTGGACGTAAGAGGTGAAAAATTCAATTAAAATTCAAGCAGGCTTGACCGAATTATATGTCTTGCTTATGATGGTGTATATCAATAAAAACAAACAGATTAAAAAAAAGACATTCAAGTGGCTTTACAAAGGGGACTGACACTAGAGCAGTTCATGAGGCTCCACTGGATAAGTATAAAACTTCGACATTTGAAGAACACCTCTCTACTTGACCTTCAAAGACCTTAACATTACTTTTGATATAGTCAACTGCACACTCCACTGGCTAATGTTGCAAAGCCAAGGAATACCCAATGACTCTCTGCAGTTTTGATACTTTTACATCATCAAAAACTGCACAAGTGAGGTATGAAAAAGCAGAGGAAATGTACCACAGACTTTCCATACAAAATGGACATGTGCCAAGATTGCATTCGCTCCTCATTATGCATGTTTTTCATAACTCACATGAGCACCTACTTATTAGAAGTGAACCATTATGTCCCAGGTTTCGGGACAGAATGAATTTGAATTCTCCTCTGCCAGGGGCAGTCTTCTTATCGCAGTCAGAGCTGGGTATCAATTGCCTGTTGAAAGTTTTTGAAAACTCTTAACAAACAACCGACTTAATGCAAGCAAAATTAAATTTAGCCTTATAAATCAAAAATTATTAAGCCGAGGTCCATGATAACGAAACCAACCTGGAATGACTCACCAATTTTGATTACATAGGCATAAGAGTTCAACTATAAACTAATATGGAGTAACACACTGGAGAAAAGAGTAATAAATATTTACTAAGATGTGAGAGCCAAACAGCCTCCTCCCCACAACAACTGACAAGACAAAAATTGTTTGGGTCCTCAATAATAACTATCCTAGAAGTGTATCAAATGAAAGTAGTCTCCGCAGCTGTTTATGGGGCAGACGAATGAGGATACAGGAAAAGTAAGGAGTGGCAAAAAAACAAATCATTTGAGATCTGATGCATCTAGGCCCGGGGACTCCTACTAAAGCCCTATGGCTAGAACTAGGCCTAAAATGTATAAAGTATATAATTAATTTCAAACCTGTGTTCTTCAGGGTCAGTTTGTGGAAGAATGCTGCAGCAACAAAGAAACAGTAGTAAAATGTGAACAGCAGGCTACAAATAAGTTATGACATCCAGGACAGTACTTCATGTAGGAGCTAAAGCATTGCCAGGGCATCAAACAGTATAGCCTAACAATGTGCACCCGCATAGGCACTTATGACGGTACAAGAGTTGAGGAAAAGAGCAAGATAATTGTTGGGGGGGAAGGAGGGTGTTTACAATGCCTCGTCAAAGAAACAATGAAGGATGCCAAGTAAGGCACTGTGGGAGGTTGGAGTAACACTAACTCAAGATAATATCTGCAGTAGGTGGACTCAAATGTGTAGACTGAAGTATCCGGCTTATGGTGGGTAAGAGTTATCCTTGATCACTGCTTGGAAGCAAAGTACTTGAGCATCGCGGGCATAGAGATAGGATGCTTATAGAGGCCTCTGGCCGCCTCAAGTCTCAGGATGGTACCCTTCACTGCAGTCAATATTTTGCCATTTTGAAATTGTGCCGTGGGAGGGAGAAGGGCCTTCCAGTGATGTGTAACTGCACGCTTAGCCAAAAGAAATGCTAAAAATCAATAAAGAGCTTTTGTTTTGTTAGTACACTGATACGACTCCAGGGCACATACCTCCCAGCTAGGAAGGATGTTTGTTTTGTGTGCAAGTTGTGCAATCAGAGCTAAACAGCAGTGGGCTAAAGAGGGGCAGTACCATACATGTGACATAGGTCAGTGTCCGAAAGGTGACAGCAAGAACACCCCCAAGACAGAATTCTTTAATCTTGACAGTTCATGGGTATGTCCTAAGTAACACAAAGTAATGGATGCGCTTGAACCGTGAGTTCCAAAAGACAGTGGTTGGATTAACAGTCTCCCCATTTGACGCAGAGGCGGGTAAGAGATTTGGGTGTGTTCTCCAATAGCTTTAGACAACTAGGTAAATTAGCCAGTGTCCGCTGTTCAGCAATATACATGCTGCAAACCAAAGCAGTGGTCCTATTTTGATGGACCTAGAACATTTGTACTGTGCCCAAAGGCAATAGCTAAACTTAAAGAACGATTTGATTCTTAGAAGAAACTTTAGGCCCCTCTTGCTAGCCAACAAGCCCAAATACCTTAGGGCTGCTTGTCCATATTAAAATCCAGAAGAACCTAGGAATTACACATTTTAAGTTATACTATGTCCTCTCAACACATTTCGTGGAATTGATGGCTAGTTATATCACAGTATTTCATGAAAAGGGTTTTCAAGATGCATTTATGGCTGGGCATGACTGGAAAGGCCATCTGTTTTCTTAGAAAAGCAATCTGGTCCCATCAGAAGGAAGGGGTAGAAACAGGTTGAAAGGTGCTGAACTCATATGAATTATTCAGACCATCTGGTGGGAGAAATCAACTTTGGTTATCTTCTCAATCAAGAAATAGCTGACAGATGGACTTTAATAGAGAAAGTATTTTAACCCAGACTTTACTAGGAGTAGAATTTGGGAGGTCCCATTAGCAAGTGGTTTAGCCCTTGTGGGTGGGTGTAAATGCAATTCATTTTCAGCGTAGCTGTTTTAGAAGTAGGTTGTCTTCTGGGTACTTTTAAAGTCTACCTACATTCTAAGAATCACAGCACTACAGTAAGACCAGGTCATGGTGCAACAGCTGGCCATTTTCTCCAATTTATGGGGGATGTAGGTCTTGCTATAATGTTTCAAACTATTCTTCAAAAAAATATTACATAGACAACAGGAAACCTCAAAATCAGGCTTTCAATGTCATTCCATAATGCTAGTGTGTACGCATTCATATTTATCATGTCTTGGCCCATTACATCAGCGTTCTCTTTCACATCACACAGAACTTATATTAGTTCATAAAACCCCAATTTTAGGCCCACTAGTCCCAAATTCTGTTGTTTCTGAGGGCATCCTTTGCTTCGAATACAGGCGTTTTGAGTAGTTTACATTCCTCATGTCAATTTTGTCACTTTTGCAGACTTGGGGCTGATGGATTACGCAGTTTTTTTTTTTATTGCAATATTCCGCTTAGCCAATGCTAGGTCTATATACAGGATTTTTTTTTATTACATCTAGTCAGGCCAATGTCCTCTAGAATGTTCAGAGAAGCTACCTGTGGAGTAAGAGAAATATGCATGACTATGACATCTTTACATATGGTTTTGATGGCCCTCTAAAACCCTTATATAATCCCACCACTTCACAAATGCAGCAGGTCATCTTTCAACTGGCATCTAAGGCATTTAGGGATAGTCTCCTAAGACACCATAACCTGGCCCTTGTGTAATACACCAGGTGTATAAAAGTAAATTGCACAATCCAATATGTTGCTGTTTTTCTTTTTCATTTTAATGTGCTGTAGGAAGTTGGCTCTGTATGCACTATTTCAAAGTAAGGAATAGTATGCACAGAGTCCAAGGGTTCCCCTTAGAGGTAAGATAGTGGCAAAAAGAGATAATACTAATGCTCTATTTTGTGGTAGTGTGGTCGAGCAGTAGGCTTATCAAAGGAGTAGTGTTAAGCATTTGTTGTACATACACACAGGCAATAAATGAGGAACACACACAGAGAAATCCAGCCAATAGGTTTTGTTATAGAAAATGAACATGTCACTTACCCAGTGTACATCTGTTCGTGGCATCAGTCGCTGGAGATTCACATGTTCTGCATAGCTCGCCATCTGGTGTTGGGTCGGAGTGTTACAAGTTGTTTTTCTTCGAAGAAGTCTTTCGAGTCACGGGACAGAGTGACTCCTCCTTCTGTCTCCATTGCGCATGGGTGTCGACTCCATCTTCGATTGTTTTCCCCGCAGAGGGTGAGGTAGGAGTTGTGTTGTAGTAATAGTGCCCATGCAATGGAGTGACTAAGTATGTACCTATTTAAGGTTAAAATAATATATATACAAATGTACAAAGTTGAAGCTAACTTCCAAACTGCGACAGGCTCCCGGGGAGGTGGGTGGGCACATGTGAATCTCCAGCGACTGATGCCACGAACAGATGTACACTGGGTAAGTGACATTTTCAGCTCGATGGCATCTGTCGCTGTAGATACACATGTTCTGCATAGACTAGTAAGCAGTTATCTCCCCAAAAGCGGTGGCTCAGCCTGTAGGAATGGAAGTGGTTTGAAATAATGTTCTTAACACGGCTTGACCTACTGTGGCTTGTTGTGCGGATAACACGTCTACACAGTAGTGCTTGGTGAACGTGTGTGGCGTAGACCATGTGGCTGCCTTACATATTTCTTGCATTGGGATGTTTCCTAGAAAGGCCATGGTAGCACCTTTTTTTCTGGTTGAGTGTGCCCTTGGTGTAATGGGCAGTTGTCGTTTTGCTTTAAGGTAGCAGATTTGGATGCATTTAACTATCCATCTGGCTATACCTTGTTTTGATATTGGGTTCCCTGCATGAGGTTTTTGGAATGCAATAAATAGTTGTTTAGTCTTTCTGATGTTTTTCGTTCTGTCAATGTAGTACATTAATGCTCTTTTGACATCTAATGTATGTAGTGCCCTCTCAGCTACGGAATCTGGCTGTGGGAAGAACACTGGTAGTTCCACTGTTTGATTTAGGTGGAACGGTGAAATAACCTTTGGTAAAAATTTCGGATTAGTCCTTAGGACGACTTTATTTTTGTGTAGTTGTATAAAAGGTTCCTGTATTGTAAACGCCTGAATTTCGCTTACTCTTCTTAGAGATGTAATGGCGATGAGAAATGCAACCTTCCAGGTTAGGAACTGTATTTCGCAAGAGTGCATGGGTTCAAAAGGTGGACCCATGAGTCTTGTTAAGACAACATTCAAGTTCCATGAAGGAACAGGTGGTGTTCTTGGTGGTATAATTCTTTTAAGGCCTTCCATGAATGCTTTAATGACTGGTATCCTATATAGGGAAGTTGAATAGGTAGTCTGCAGGTATGCAGATATTGCCGCAAGGTGTATTTTAATGGAAGAGAAGGCTAGGTTAGATTTTTGTAAGTGAAGCAAGTAACCCACTACGTCCTTTGGAGTTGCGTGTAAAGGTTGGATCTGATTATGATGGCAGTAGCAGACAAACCTCTTCCATTTACTTGCATAGCAGTGCCTAGTGGACGGCCTTCTGGCTTGCTTTATGACGTCCATACATTCTTGGGTAAGTTGTAAGTGTCCGAATTCTAGGATTTCAGGAGCCAGATTGCTAGATTCAGTGATGCTGGATCTGGATGTCTGATCTGTTGGTTGTGTTGTGTTAACAGATCCGGCCTGTTGGGCAATTTGATGTGGGGTACTACTGATAGGTCTAGCAGTGTTGTGTACCAGGGTTGCCTTGCCCAAGTTGGTGCTATTAAAATGAGTTTGAGTTTGTTTTGACTCAATTTGTTTACCAGATAAGGAAGGAGAGGGAGAGGAGGAAAAGCGTAGGCAAATATCCCTGACCAGTTCATCCATAGGGCATGGCCTTGGGACTGCCTGTGTGGGTATCTGGATGCGAAGTTTTGGCATTTTGCGTTCTCTCTTGTTGCAAACAAGTCTATTTGAGGTGTTCCCCAGAGGCTGAAGTAAGTGTTTAGAATTTGGGGGTGAATTTCCCATTCGTGGACCTGTTGGTGATCTCGAGAGAGATTGTCTGCAAGTTGATTCTGGATCCCTGGAATAAACTGCGCTATTAGGCGAATGTGGTTGTGAATTGCCCATCGCCATATCTTCTGTGCTAGAAGGCTCAACTGCGTTGAGTGTGTCCCCCCGTTTGTTTAGATAATACATTGTTGTCATGTTGTCTGTTTTGACAAGAATGTATTTGTGAGTTATAATTGGTTGGAAAGCCCTTAACGCTTGAAAAACTGCTAGCATTTCTAGGTGATTTATATGCAGTTTTGTTTGATGTACGTTCCATTGTCCTTGTATGCTGTGTTGATAGAGGTGTGCTCCCCACCCTGTCATGGAAGCATCTGTTGTTATTACGCATTGTGGCACTGGGTCTTGGAATGGCCGCCCCTTGTTTAAATTTATACTGTTCCACCATAGAAGCGAGAGGTAAGTTTGGCGGTCTACTAACACCAGATCTAGAAGGTGACCCTGTGCTTGAGACCATTGTGATGCTAGGCACTGTTGTAAGGGCCTCATGTGTAGTCTTGCGTTCGGGACAATGGCTATGCATGAAGACATCATGCCTAGGAGTTGTAATATCATCGTTGCTTGTATTGTTTGTGTTGGATACATGCGTTGTATGATCTTGTTGAAATTTTGAATTCTTTGAGGACTCGGAGTGGCTACTCCTTTTGTTGTGTCTATTATGGCTCCCAGGTATTGTTGTACTTTGCAAGGCAAAATGTTGGATTTTGCAAAGTTGACGGTGAACCCTAGTTTGTAAAGGGTTTGTATGATTTGATTTGTGTGTTGTAAGCACTTTGTTAGTGAATTGGTTTTGATTAGCCAGTCGTCTAGATACGGGAATACATGTATTTGCTGCCTTCGGATGTGTGCAGCCACTACTGCTAGACATTTTGTAAAGACTCTTGGTGCGGTTGTTAAACCAAAGGGCAATACTTTGAATTGGTAATGTATTCCTTTGAATACGAACCGTAGGTATTTCCTGTGCGACGGATGTATTGGTATATGGAAATACGCGTCTTTGAGGTCTAAGGTTGTCATGTAGTCCTATCGTTTTAGCAATGGTAGCACTTCTTGTAGCGTGACCATGTGAAAGTGGTCTGATTTGATGTAGGTGTTTAGTATTCTGAGGTCTAGGATTGGTCTCAGTGTTTTGTCTTTTTTTGGTATTAAGAAGTACAGTGAATAGACTCGTGTTTGTTTGTGTGTTTGGTACTAATTCGATTGCATTCTTTTGCAATAGTGCTTGAACTTCTATTTCCAGGAGTTCGGAATGTTGTTTTGATAAATTCTGTTTTTTTGGTGGTATGTTTGGAGGGAATTGTAGGAATTCTATGCAATAACCATGTTGGATAATTGCTAAGACCCAAGTGTCTGTAGTTATTTCCTCCCATGCTTTGTAATAATGACCTATTCTTCCCCCCACTGGTGTTGTGTGGAGGGGGTGAGTGACATCTGAGTCACTGCTTGGTTGTAGGGGTTTTTGGGCTTTGAAATTTTCCTCTATTCCTAGGGAATTGCCCTCCTCTGTATTGGCCCCGAAAGCCTCCCCTGTACTGTCCCTGGTAGCTGGACGGTGTTGCCTGCGAGGTGCTGGCTTGTGTGGCCTGACCCCGAAACCCCCCTCTAAAGGGTGTCTTGCGGAAGGTGTTGTAGGTTCCTCTGCTCTGCGGGGAGTAGAGTGCGCCCATGGCTTTAGCAGTGTCAGTGTCCTTTTTAAGTTTCGATTGCCGTGTCCACTTCTGGTCCGAACAGTTGTTTTTCGTTGAATGGCATATTGAGCACTGCCTGCTGTATCTCTGGTTTGAACCCAGACGTTCTTAGCCATGCGTGCCTTCTAATGGTCACAGATGTATTAATTGTTCTTGCAGCTGTGTCTGCTGCGTCCATAGAAGAACGTATCTGGTTATTTGATATGTTCTGCCCTTCCTCAACCACCTGCTTTGCCCTCTTTTGTAGTTCCTTGGGAAGATGCTCGATGAGATGTTGCATCTCATCCCAATGGGCTCTGTCATAGCGCGCAAGTAGTGCTTGAGAGTTAGCGATGCGCCACTGGTTTGCAGCTTGTACTGCGACTCTTTTCCCAGCTGCATCGAACTTGCGGCTCTTTATCTGGGGGTGGTGCATCCCCAGATGTGTGGGAGTTGGCTCTTTTCCGAGCTGCTCCTACTACGACGGAATCTGGTGGCAGCTGTGTGGTGATGAAAACAGGGTCTGTGGGAGGTGCCTTATACTTCTTTTCCACCCTTGGCGTGATTGCCCTACTTCTGACCGGCTCCTTGAATATTTCCTTTGCGTGCCGAAGCATACCTGGCAGCATAGGCAGGCTTTGGTAGGAGCTGTGGGTGGAGGAGAGGGTACTGAATAAAAAGTCATCCTCGACTTGTTCTGAGTGGAGGTTTACGTTGTGGAATTGTGCTGCTCTAGCCACCACTTGAGAGTATGCTGAGCTGTCTTCTGGTGGTGAGGGCTTTGTTGGATATGCCTCCGGACTGTTGTCCGACACCGGGGCGTCATAGAAGTCCCAAGCGTCTTGATCCTGGTCACCTTGGCTCATGGTGGTGTGAGCCGGGGAATGTGACGGAGTTTGCGCTGGTGAGAGGTTAATTACAGGTGGAGGAGAGGGTGGCGGAGTCACCTTTTTCACCATTTTTGTTTGTGGCGCCTGGTCTGTTTGAAACTCCAGTCTCCTTTTTCTCCTAATAGGGGGAAGGATGCTTATTCTTCCCGTTCCCTGCTGTATGAAGATACGTTTTTGCGTATGGTCCACTTCGGTGGATTGCAGCTCTTCCTCAAACCTATGCTTTCGCATCTGAGAGGACAGTGATTGTTCCTCTGTATAAGAGCCTGGACCTGGGTCGGTTACGGGTTGTTTCGGCACCGAAACCCTGCCTGTATCTCTTTTCGGCTCCGAGGTGGGTTTTTTCTTTTTTGGCGTCGATCTTAGTCGGTGCCGCTGTCTCGGCGTCGAGCCGCTTCTACACCGCTATCTCGGTGTCGTTGCTTTTCTCCAGCACTTTCTCGATCCCGAGAAGGCTGCGTGCCGGTGTCTCGACCGGAGTCGGACGATCTCGGCACTGTTTTGGCCTTTTTCGGTGCCGATGGTTGGTCACCGAATTTAAGGGTGGAGCCATGGCCTGGTGGCAGTGGCGTCCCCTGGGCCTTGTCACTTTTCTTCTGTGTTGTTTTCGACGTCTTACTCACGGTTCTTTGATCGTCGAAATCCTCAGAGTCCGATTCGTGGATCGAAAAGGTTTCTTCTTCCTCTTGTTCCTCGAACTCTCGGAGCGCTGTCGGCGTGGACGCCACCTGAAGTCTCCTGGCTCGATGGTCACGGAGTGTCTTTCGGGACCGGAACGCACGACAGGCCTCGCAAGTCTCTTCACTGTGCTCAGGCACAGGTTACAGACCAAATGTTGGTCTGTATACGGGTATTTGTTGTGGCATTTGGGACAAAAACGGAACGGGGTCCGTTCCATCGACGTTGTTCGACATGCGGTCGGGCCGACCAGGTCCCGACGAGGGATTGAAAACTACCCCGAAGGGCACCGGAGCACGTCGTCTTCGATGCGGTGTTGACTCTAACTACGCCGATCCCGAACGCAACAATACCGACGAAAATCTTCCGATATTAACTAACTTTCCGTTCCGAAACTCGGAGCGACAGGAACACGTCCGAACCCGATGGCGGAAAGAAAACAATCGAAGATGGAGTCGACGCCCATGCGCAATGGAGACAGAAGGAGGAGTCACTCGGTCCCGTGATTCGAAAGACTTCTTCGAAGAAAAACAACTTGTAACACCAGATGGCGAGCTATGCGGAACATGTGTATCTACAGCGACAGATGCCATCGAACATATATTTTCTTAGTTTATTTTAAGAACCACAGGTTCAAATTCTACATGTAATATCTCATTTGAAAGGTATTGCAGGTAAGTACTTTAGGAACTTTGAATAATCACAGTAGCATATATACTTTTTACATAAAACACAATAAGCTGTTTTAAAAGTGGACACAGTGCAATTTTCACAGTTCCTGGGGGAGGTAAAGTAATGTTAGTTTTAACAGGTAAGTAAGTCACTTACAGGTTTCAGTTTTGGGTCCAAGGTAGCCCACCGTTGGGGGTTCAGAGCAACCCCAAAGTTACCACACCAGCAGCTCAGGGCCGGTCAGGTGCAGAGGTCAAAGTGGTGCCCAAAACACATAGGCTTCAATGGAGAGAAGGGGGTGCCCCGGTTCCAGTCTGCCAGCAGGTAAGTACCCGCGTCTTCGGAGGGCAGACCAGGGGGGTTTTGTAGGGCACCGGGGGGGGGACACAAGTCAGCACAAAAAGTACACCCTCAGCAGCGCGGGGGCGGCCGGGTGCAGTGTGCAAACACGCGTCGGGTTTACAATGGTTTTCAATGAGAGATCAAGGGATCTCTTCAGCGTTGCAGGCAGGCAAGGGGGGGGGTGCTCCTCGGGGTAGCCACCACCTGGGCAAGGGAGAGGGCCTCCGGGGGGTCACTCCTGCACAGAAGTTCAGTTCCTTCAGGTGCTGGGGGCTGCGGGTGCAGGGTCTTTTCCAGCCGTCGGGACTTTAGGTTCAGGCAGTCGCGGTCAGGGGGAGCCTCAGGATTCCCTCTGCAGGCGTTGCTGTGGGGGCTCAGGGGGGACAACTTTGGTTACTCACGGATTCGGAGTCGCCGGAGGGTCCTCCCTGAGGTGTTGGTTCTCCACCAGTCGAGTCGGGGTCGCCGGGTGCAGTGTTGCAAGTCTCACGCTTCTTGCGGGGAGTTGCAGGGGTCCTTAAATCTGCTCCTTTGAAACAAAGTTGCAGTTCTGTTGGAGCAGTGCCGCTGTCCTCGGGAGTTTCTTGTCATTCTTGAAGTAGGGCAGTCCTCTGAGGATTCAGAGGTCGCTGGTCCTTTGGAAAGCGTCGATGGAGCAGGTTTCTTTAGAAGGCAGGAGACAGGCCGGTAGGACTGGGGCCAAAGCAGTTGGTGTCTTCTTTCTTCTTCTGCAGGGGTTCTTCAGCTCAGCAGTCCTCTTCTTCTTGTAGTTTCAGGAATCTAAATTCTTAGGTTCAGGGAAGCCCTTAAATACTAAATTTAAGGGCGTGTTTAGGTCTGGGGGGTTAGTAGCCAATGGCTACTACCCCTGAGGGTGGGTACACCCTCTTTGTGCCTCCTCCCAAGGGGAGGGGGTCACATCCCTAATCCTATTGGGGAATCCTCCATCTGCAAGATGGAGGATTTCTAAAAGTTAGAGTCACTTCAGCTCAGGACACCTTAGGGGCTGTCCTGACTGGCCAGTGACTCCTCCTTGTTATTCTCATTATTTTCTCCGGCCTTGCCGCCAAAAGTGGGGGCCGTGGCCGGAGGGGGCGGGCAACTCCACTAGCTGGAGTGTCCTGCGGTGCTGGCACAAAGGGGTGAGCCTTTGAGGCTCACCACCAGGTGTGACAGCTCCTGCCTGGGGAGGTGTTAGCATCTCCACCCAGTGCAGGCTTTGTTACTGGCCTCAGAGTGACAAAGGCACTCTCCCCATGGGGCCAGCAACATGTCTCGGTTGTGGCAGGCTGCTGGAACCAGTCAGCATACACAGATAGTCGGTTAAGGTTTCAGGGGGCACCTCTAAGGTGCCCTCTGGGGTGTATTTTACAATAAAATGTACACTGGCATCAGTGTGCATTTATTGTGCTGAGAAGTTTGATACCAAACTTCCCAGTTTTCAGTGTAGCCATTATGGTGCTGTGGAGTTCGTGTAAAACAGACTCCCAGACCATATACTCTTATGGCTACCCTGCACTTACAATGTCTAAGGTATTGCTTAGACACTGTAGGGGCACAGTGCTCATGCACTGGTGCCCTCACCTATGGTATAGTGCACCCTGCCTTAGGGCTGTAAGGCCTACTAGAGGGGTGACTTATCTACACCTGCATAGGCAGTGAGAGGCTGGCATGGCACCCTGAGGGGAGTGCCATGTCGACTTACTCGTTTTGTTCTCACCAGCACACACAAACTGGCAAGCAGTGTGTCTGTGCTGAGTGAGGGGTCTCCAGGGTGGCATAAGACATGCTGCAGCCCTTAGAGACCTTCCTTGGCATCAGGGCCCTTGGTACCAGGGGTACCATTTACAAGGGACTTATCTGGATGCCAGGGTGTGCCAATGGTGGATGCAAAAGTACAGGTTAGGGAAAGAACACTGGTGCTGGGGCCTGGTTAGCAGGCCTCAGCACACTTTCAATTCAAAACATAGCATCAGCAAAGGCAAAAAGTCAGGGGGTAACCATGCCAAGGAGGCATTTCCTTACATGTGCCTTTCCATATTTTGATGACCTTATTAATCAGGGAGTCCTGGAACATTTTGTTCTGCTAGTTGAGTCTCCGCAAGGGCCAAACAGCCACTTTATCACGAACAAGTGCACTGCTCTGTAATAGGAGAGGAAGTTTACTTTTGTCAAATGATGATTTACACAGCTACTGCATGGATACTCAGGACGTTTTATTCTGCCAAAGGAAGGGGCCTAGCGTGAGTGTAGGAATATTAAAATAAAGTGTTAAATAGCAAGGGGTAGTTCTGCAAGATACATCAAATTTTGAGATGCACCACCATTTTAATGAACTAGTTATTTATGGATCCCGAACCTTAAAAGCAGTACTAATGCATGCCGGGAGGTGGAGTCACATGCCCCCTCAATGTAGTTCCACTCAGAAGTGGCAAGCTGGGCTGCATATAAGCCAACCCCGGCACGCTGACAGTTTTTTTCAAAGAATTGTCTAGGCCCTCAAACACAGAGCCCATTGGTATGTTGACTTGACCAGTGTGTAGATCTGTAGTTTGGCACCTTTATAGATGAGAAAAGTAATTCAAAAGAACAAAGAATGGGTGGGAGAGCTGTGAGGAATCTGCATTTGGGGTATCCACAAGAAAGTGTTAAATCGTTGCTTCTTTTGAATGATGCTTCTCACTGCAGATTGCTCACATTCTGAATAAATACCAAAACAGTATCTCTGCAGGTGATGGTTCTGTGGAATGACTCCGATCCAAAACGTGCTGTAGGACTGAATGGGCCAAATGCCCATCCCGATGGGCCGGTCAAGGAAATAGTGTTTTGTAAACAGATAAACTGATGCCCACACAGCAGCTTGACATGTTCAGGACACACACACACAGTTTTAACGCAGTAGTAGCACCCTCAGCTCAAGTGGAATAAGCCAATCAATCAATCAAGTGGCAACTGAGCTCAACTGCCCAGGCATTTAGAGAGCCTGCCAAATGAGTCAAGACCAGAGAAAGGCCCTGGCGAGCCAGCCAATTGGAAGTGCACTACCTTGTGGCATAGGACCCAAGACCCCACTCCACCCTGCTTGCTGCACTACGACGTGGAGGTGGTGTCAATTAGTACCTGCACTAGCCTCCCTTTAATTGTTAGTAGGAAGGCCTACAAAGCTAAGCAGAGAACCTCCAAGCCTACCAAATTGGTGTTCAAACGAAATCCACCTTCTCAGAGTCCTCGACTTTACACCTCCTTAGTCCAGTAGTGATGAATCAGTCACCATCAGCAGCTCTGGGTGGGGTAAGGAGAGGTGTCTGCCACTGGCCAAATCGCACTCTAGCAACCACCACTCTGTATGTTTCAGTCTGCTCTAAAACCTGAATTGACTCCAAAAGGGCCTGCTAATGCTGTGTCCATTGATACTTCAGATCCCACAACACAGCTATTGGGTGCCATCTGGTGTGGTCGACTCGCAGGCTCAACACCATCCTCCCTGAGATCCAGAACAGAAGTTGAAACATCTGATATAAAAGCCTGAATGTCCTGGACTCTTTGCCCAAGAAGGGGTCGTTTGGGGTGTTCAAGTGGATTGGAGGTATCCGGGGAAGCAGTGGAGGCTCGAAACTGCATCATATCCAGTGTAGTCCTGGTGAACAGGAAAGTCTACAGAGGAGTTGGGTGGAAATTTGGCACATTCATTTTGAACTCCCATGATGTTTGGAGGTTTGCAATTGTCTGGAGGTGGTCTGTGAGCCTGTCTTCAGCCAGACATCGAGGTAGGGGGTAGACTGGAACACTCAAACTCTTAAAGTGTATTGCAACCACTGCCACCCTTTTGGTGAACACCCAAAGGCCACTGGTTATGCAGAATACGCAGCTCTCAGACTTTGCCACACCTATGTGGGAGCTGACAGATGCGGGCGCCTTCTGGAAAGTCGTCTGGGGGGTCGGGGACAACAGCAGGCACGGATGGTACAGTCCTTGACGGCGGTAGATGGCAGAGATTAGGGAGGACAACGCAATTGTGGAGGCTTTCAGGGGCTTTTACCAAGAGCATTACGCAGAGCAGTCTTTGCCTCCGGAGGCCCCTGCTTTCTACCGCCAGGAGGCCTGATTCCTGGGTCTCATGCTCGAACAAGAGGAAGCCCTGGACCTACCGACCACAATAGAGGTCATCTCAGCAATAGCCCGCCTGAGACCCCCTTAAGTCTCCAGGACTGTTCCATCAAACTTTCTGACCACAAATGGCATATGTGCTGACCAGTCTCTTCAATGAGATTCTGAGGCTGGACACAATGGCTCCTGGCAGTGGACGCTGAAAATGCCTTTGAATGCGTCCACTGGCCATTTTCAGAGGCTACACTGCATTGTTTTGGCTTCAGAGAACAATTTCGCTCCTGGGTTCTCAGCAACTAAGAATCCCCCCTGGCAGTGGTCTGGGTAAACGGGCAGGTGTCTAGGACCTTCCCAATATGCCGGGGCACGAGGCAAGGATGCCCGCTCTACGTGGAGCCCTTTGTCCGGCAAGTCCAGGGCAATCCGGCTATCAAAGCAGTGCGCTTTGGGGGAAGAGGAGCATACAATCAGCCTGTATGCTGACAACGTTGGAGTGGCTTTGGTTGACCCAATCACGTCCCGTCGGTCTTCAGGGCTTTTGAGGGAGCGGCCACATTTCGATGAATGTTCATAAAATCGCAGGTGCCCAACCTGTCCCTGTCCACAGCGACAAGAGTGGGCTTAGCCCAGGTGCACCCAATTTGATGGGCTGCGCACTCCCTCCCATATTTGGGGTCCAGATGGCTGCCACAGTGCGGGAGATGGCTCTCCTTAACTAAAAAGCCATGCATAAACCAGTACTGTAAGATCTGTGCCGCTGGAGCCCACTGAGCTTTCCTGGATGGGGAGTAAAGCGGCCCTTAAGAAGTCCCTCCTACCGAAGTTGCTATTCATTTTCCAGACTCTGCCATTGGTACCTCCGGTGGGTATCTTTCGCAGGGAATTTGCATGGGCTGGATGGAGGCCCCGGATGCACAAAGACTTGATGTAGGGACCCCTGCACAAGGTTTGCCTGAGTATGCCAAACCTACAACAATACTATCATGCGTCGTAGCTCAGATTTGTAGTGGAGTGGTCTAGGGGAGAGTCAGAGAAACACTGGCTGTTCATGGACCGAGCAGCCACTGGGACACCTCTGGAGACTGGTCTTCCTGCGTAGGGCCGCGAGATCGAAGAGTCTTTATCTCTCCGGCAATGAGGGTCTGTGACAGGGGGAGTAAGGGCAACTCTTACCTCCTTTCCCTCCCCTCTTACATCCATCACCGATTTTGCCCCGGGCCTAGCTCATGTGTTGGCAAACTGCAGGAAGTAGCTCTGCTAGGCACGTTGGATGAATTAGACCCCATGACATTTGCACAACTGCAGACTGAATATAGGCTCCCCGAGAGATGGCGTTACTTCCAAGTCAGGAATTAGGTAATTCAACTGTTGGTTTGTTAGGGGGCACAACTTGTCCTTACCCCCATGAAATGGCGGGTGACGAAAACCTCCGACAAGTGCCTGGTAAGGGAACTGTACGACCCGCTACGTCAGCCTGTACTGTACTCTAAATTGTTGGGGCAGCAGCAATGGGAGTCGGAACTTAGGCGATAGCTGACCCAACGAGAGTGGGAGGATATATATTACAGCGTGAGGCACACAGTCTCAAATATAGCTAGTGTCAAAACCGCCACTAAAATTACTACATACTGGTACCTCACACCCATGCGGCGCCATAGAGGCAACCCAATGGGCAGTGATGCCTGCTGGCCCAGGTGCGGTTCTACAGGTACTCTCCTGCACTTCTTCTGGGAATGCCCCAGACTAACTTCGTACTGGAAAAAAATTCTGGAGGACATATTGCTCACTTCGAGACCCAATTGCTCTGCTTTCCGGCATATATTATCCAGGGGCTCCCTGGCGTGCTTACCTTTCCCTCAAATCACTCAAAGGCCAACAGATAGGGACGGCTCTTGGAGCAGTGCTCCAAAACATTCTAACACATGGGTCTCGAAAGTGACTCACACACCAGGGCTGGCTGAACCACTTGTGGCACCTGCTGGGACTGGAAAAATTGACCTGATCGCTCACTGCTCAGGGTGACTCGTTCTGTCAGTTGTGGCACCCCTTTATTAAGCTCCTCTCTGCACAATTCCAGGAAATCACCTGCCCCAGATATCTCAGGTTTCTCAGACTCACAAACTCTGAAACACACATGCATCCCACACCCTTCGGGAAGTTGGAGAAGTCGATTAGAAGATAGTAAGGCACATTCATGCATGGGCTTAGAGGGTCCAGGTTGGGGAAGGGGGAGAATAGGGTTGGGGGCTATTTTGGCATTATTGTTTCAACTTTTATGCTACATGCCAAAAAAGAGATTTGAACCATAAAGATAATCCTAACTACAGCATAAGGTTTAGGACCAGAGATGTTAGCTCATCCGTAACCAACACTGTGGGAGGCTGGCCCAGTGTGTGGAGGACATCTATGGTTAGCTGATGGCTGGGAGACAGTGAGAGAGAGGTTAACATGGGGACTCGTAAATGGAATATTGCAAAAGCAGGAAAAGGCCGGTGGAACCCAACAGTGGATTCTGGAAGAAGAGGACCTGCAAAAGAAGTGTACAGAGTCCAGTCCACACAGGAATGTTCAGATGGGGCAGGAGGCAATGCCCACCCTTATGTGGGTGTAGATCCGGGTCGACGGTGGTGGATAAGTCCAGCTGCAGAGACCAGGAGCTGCAGAGGAGGTCCCCGAAGTCACCTAGGAGCTGTCCCTCGACGTTCGCCGTGTTACCAACGGGTCAGTGGTCAGGTGGACCACCAACAAGTACAAGCAAAAGCAACTGGAGCTGATGAGGATTTGCAGAGCTGAAGAGGACCAGCACGGTCCTGGGGACTCTCAGAAGACAGGAGAGCCAGCAAAAGCAGTCAGAGCCCCCACAAGAAACCCACTGGCAGAAGGCACAGTAATTTGCAGTGAAGCCCAGGCAGCTCACCTGAAGAGGAGGCCCACATCACTGGAGCAGCTGAGAGGAGACTGAGCTTGCAAAGGTAGAGTGCTGGGGACCGAGGCTACTTGGAGCCTGAAGATCCCTCAGAGCAGACTTCAACAAGCATTGGTTGCTGCAATAGCGTGGTGCCAGGGGTTCTGTTTTGGAGGAAGAGGCAAGGGATCACCGTTTCCCAAGTTGGACAGAGGACCCAGAGGATGCCCCCACCACCTATGCTGCAGAATCTTCACAGGTCCAGAGTACAGCAGATCCCTGAAGTCATTGCCACAGGTGCCTAAAGATGCAGGGGAGCGACTCCTTCACTCCAAAGGAGATTCAATCTTGCTTCTTTGGTGCAGCCGAAGTCTTACCTAACCCAGAGGATGCACACCCGTGGAAATGACTCAAGTTGCTGACAGGAGCAGCTGAAACAATGCTGCAAGGAGAGGTCACCTCGGTGTTGCAGCCTTGTTCGATACCTGAAGTCCAGTAGCAGTTCCACAGGCCAGACGCAGAAGAGGTTGTTGCAGAGGAGTCCTGGTGGAGTCTTGCATGCCAAATCTAGGGACCCCACCCGCAAGGGACTCCCTAAATAGCCAAGAAAGGGGCATGGCCACTTAGCAAGGTGACCACCCATCAGAGAGGGTCACTCATGTCATTTGCCTAACTTGACCAGTCAGATGCTCCGAGGGGCATCTCCCCATCTTGTTTTCAAGATGGCAGAATCAGGTGTCCACCTGGAGGAACTGGGCATCCCCTGACAGGCAGGGGAGAGGTCACTCCTCTTTCCTTTGTGTAGCTTAACTCCAGAGCAGGGATTGGGGGGGGGGGGGGGGGGGGGGGGTGTCACTGGACTGGTGCAAACCAGATTATGCAAGGAGGGCACCAAATGTGCCCTTCAAAGCAAACCGGTGGTATGGGTCGGATACCTCTCCCCAGCCTTGTAACACCTATTTCCAAGGGACAGGAGGTTGCACCTCCTTTATTCTGCCTTCCCTTGCTTGAGCTGGGGAAGCAGCAGGAGGGAAGAATCCTGTTGGAGGGGCTGCAGCAGCGTGGACTGCTCGCAGACCCTGAAAGACTGGTAGGAACAATACGGGGGGGAATCCTGCAAGGAGCCCCCAGAGTGCACGGAACATGCCACTAATACTGGCATCAGTATTGGGCTATGATTCTAACATTTGATACGAAACACGCCTAGGTTCGGAGTTACCATTATGTGTCTAGACCATAGGTAGTGACCTATGGCCAGTACATAGCTAAAATGGCTTCCCCACACTCATGAAGTTGAGGGTATTGGAACTGGAGTTTGTAGGGGCACCTCTACTCCTGCAGGGGTGCCCACACAAACAGGGACCTGCACCCTACACTTACGGCTGGAAGGGCCAACCATAGAGGTGACTTAGTGACCTGGTGTAGTGACCTGCAGTCAAAGGGTGCATGCACCTTTTCATGCAGGCTACTAATGGCAGGCTTGCAGACACAGTTTGCATGGGCTCCCATGGGTGGCATAATACATCAAACGTGTGGAATTCCTATAGCCGGACGCCCAGGACATTTTTTTTTTATTTATTTTTTTAAAGAGTCTTTGGCAACAAGATTTCATATTTATTTTGTCCTTGGGACAAGTAGGCCCAACCCTCTGTAGCACAAACCCTTTGCCTGCCTGTTTACCTGAACCACATTATGGATCAGGGAAGGCCGTTAGTTACAGTAAAATTAACATGTGCCCACAGGTTAATGCTGTACGAACTTGTATTTATGGTTCATTAATGCAAAGTCTTTATTATAAGGATGAGCACATGCTAAGGAAATGTAAGCTTTGACAGCACTACCGATAGTTCCAGTATAAAAGTGAACACATGTTTGCAAAGTTGAACAATATGAGACTACGTATAATGCTCCTAGAATGCTGTGATTAGATGCATATATTTGCAAAAGCTTGAAAGCAATATTGAGTATTCTTTGACTTCAAGAAAATGTTTATTAAAAAATGCAATGGGGGAAAAAAAACGTTTTGCTAAGCAGCAGTGAAATTTAATAATGTACCATTTCTTTGAAGCATCATTTAGTAAAATGTTTTGATGCGTGCTATTTCTAAAATATATATATATATATATATATATATATGTATATATATATATATATATATATATATCTATCTCCATAATGAAAAAAATAAACCAGTTTCAACAAGATTATGGGAAACATGCAAATAAACAAGCATTGTCAAAGTAGCTTCAACATTTGTTGTCAACCTTTTAGTTTTGTCAACGCGTGTCTTATTTTGACATAGTGTTTGTAAACGTTTATTGCTGTGGGAGCTGCCTGGCCCTCACTATTATAACAAACACTGGCAAAAGCCAAAAATATTTTTTGGTCTCAAAAAGCACACATTGCCACAGTAGGGAAGGGAAGGAGAGAGAAGGGAAAGAGAGAGAAGGGAAAGAGAGAGAAGGGAAAGAGAGAGAAGGGAAAGAGAGAGAAGGGAAAGAGAGAGAAGGGAAAGAGAGAGAAGGGAAAGAGAGAGAAGGGAAAGAGAGAGAAGGGAAAGAGAGAGAAGGGAAAGAGAGAAGGGAAAGAGAGAAGGGAAAGAGAGAGAAGGGAAAGAGAGAGAAGGGAAAGAGAGAGAAGGGAAAGAGAGAAGGGAAAGAGAAGGGAAGGAGAGAGAAGGGAAAGCGAGAAGGGAAAGCGAGAAGGGAAAGCGAGAAGGGAAAGCGAGAAGGGAAAGCGAGAAGGGAAAGCGAAAGAGAGAGAGAGAGAGCGAGAGAGAGCGAGAGCACGACAGAGAAAAAATGAATAAAAACAGGTCTTGGTTAACATCAGACCTAATTAGGGGTCCAATTCTTAAAGGAAGTCACAAGAGTGCACCAATGGTATACTTCCGTGCATTAGTGCAGATTTAGGACTCATGGATTACCACAAATTTACAGAAGAAGGCCAAGATATGGAACTCTTAGAAAATATTTGTGAACTACATTTTAGCTCAAGACAAATATGTACGTCTAGATTTGCTCATGTGAAAATCTGTTGAGCATTTAGAAGTTCACTTTCCCTCCAATTACTTTTTCCCCCAAAACTGTTATGAGTACAGTAAACCAATTGGAGAAGAGCTGGCAAAAACCCATAAAACATGCACGTTTGTAGGTTCTTACAGGCTAGCATTCCAAACCTTGAACTATTGCATACTGCTACCTACAGCCTCAGTATGTACATCAGTGGAAAGGTGGCAAAATAGGGGATTTGCTAGTAATCAACCCCTACTACAGTATGAGCCATGGCATAATCAGAGAGGCTATTATCAGAGCCCTTATATAATAAGATTGCTGCAATAATTTGTTACCGCACAAGACTCAAAGGGATAAGTGGATTATGTTACAGGACAAGTAGATTTATGAAGCAACCTGTACCATGGACAAGTACATATTATGTTAAATACTATACCCCTGATACATGCTGCAGCCCATGGGGGACCACTGGTGTACCAATGCCCTGGGTACCCAAGTACCATATACTAGGGACTTACAGGGGTACAGCAGTATGTCAACTGTGGGTGTAAGGGGTACCAAGACAACAGAATTGAGATGGGGGTTACAACCACTGGGGTCCTGGTTAGCAGGATCTCAGTGGAAACAGTCTAAGCACATTGACAACAGGCAAAAATTGAGGGTAACCGTGCCAGAAAGAGGGACTTTCCCCACAGACACCAAAGATGGTTTCAGCAGAAGGCTGACCAAACAAGTGTGGATGCTGGATGGTCTCCGATAAGTTGTCACAGGGGCTATAATAAACGTGGGAAAGATGTGAAGCATCAATTAAAAGGCTCGAGTGCAATACTTTGAATTGACAGTGTTAAAATACACAGGAGCTGAATAGCTAACAAATCAACGGAAGTACTCAATTTATGTCCAATGTGATGATCTGCTTTAGGATAACCAGCCTGAATATTCCCAGATATAGTGGTTTAACTTGTGCACGTCTAAGAGTCATGTCACTAGGTTGACCCTCTCTTCCCCCCCACTAATGTCCAAGATAATTCTGTCAAGTGGCAACGATTCACAAACCAACCACCTACTGGTCTGGCATTGGCTGAACCAGCATCCCAGTCTGTAAGGACTGTCAATTAATAGCTGCTCTGCTAGTCATGAAATGTTGTCTTAAAATGACGGAAAGGTATGCAAATACTGTCAATTATATTTGCCTAGAAAGCCTGTAAAAACTGAAGCTAGTAAGTGTCTACAAAGTTATTCACTTTACTCCAAAGCATTAATATGTCTGCCTTTGTGCCCCTTATGCTTAGGAAAAGAGAAAAAACAATTTTCTTCATTGGTAGTTAGCTGCAGCTAAGACAACAGTCTTTTTTGATTTAGCTAGCAGGACTCATTGTTTTCTGGCAACTCAGATCATCTTTTATATGCTTAGAGCAGTAAACAAAAACCTGATAGGCATCATCAGCCGGACAAGATCTTCTGACTATAAAAGATCCAAAATGGGAATTACCTTAAATATCTTCGGTCTCTTCCCAACATAAAATAGTACATCTATCATTTCTATCCAAGAGACCAGCAAAACAAATTTTGATGACTTGCTCTTCATAGGGGAATGGAATTTAAATGCCACTGTGTGATTGTGAGAAGAGCATAGCTACAATAGGCCTCTAAACAGTGATGACATTCACCCCTCCTCAGCCACACATTTCCATTTATGAAGTGCATAGATCTACACACATCCGGATGATTATCCACTCAACTTTTTGTTGTCCTGCTTCTTTGGAGGCTGTTCTATTCCATTATCTTTGGGAGTAGGCTCATGACCGTAAGGTTTTATCAGTTTTGGCCTTTAAGAACTAGATGAGGCCCAATGACACATCCATCTGGTAGAAAATCTACATTTACGCAGCTTCCAGAAAACCAGGATATGCATCAATCACAGAAAGCCTGTGGTAATGCCCAGGGTGGTAGTCTTACAAAGGGTGAAATATGGAGAACAAGGTCTAAAGATGCCCTCTCATAATAACTTTCTTTGTCATCAGGAATGATGCACAAGGTTCACATACAAAGCTTCAGTGAATTTGAACCCACTGTAGCAAACCACAATACTATGGAGACCGACCCAGCAACGTGGTCTACAACTGCAAGGGCACACCTTGAAGTCTTGCATCTTACCAGGCTGGAGAGGTGGCAGGAAACTGATAATTGCAAGGCAGGATTTGTTCCCTACCGGGTGCTTGACAGAGCAGCCCACCAGCCTCTCCAACGCTTTTCTAATTGTTCTGCCAGTCCCCTATAACCAGGTCCTTCCCTCATCCTTGGAGTGCAGTTGATACTTGTGTGTAGATGATACACATATGACAAATATATATTGCTGTAGCCACAGTTTTTCTATCAGGCATACTTTAGTGCTACCTAATATGGAAGCATAGAGAAACAATTCAAACAGCCGCAAGATCATCAACCCCAATCTACACACACCCCCACCTACCACCTAATGTATTTTCTGATAGTTACATGCACAAAAGAGACAAAAACGCACTCTCTCCCTCTCAGTTTTGAAAGTCCTAAAAATGTTTTAGTTATTTTACAAAATATTTTTTTCCACACCTAGTAACACTAAGCCACAGTCCTCTCACTTTCAACTGCTTCTTATGACCTTCTTCATGCACTCTGCTTGTCGTATAATGTATTTTAACATTAAATGCCAGCCTGATTGTTGGAAAATCTTAAGCTTATCCACCACCACCCACACACACACACACACACATTTTACTTATCAAGCTATGCCCCTGGAAGAAGACCTTGTACAAAGACGACAACTCAGAAAAGGCAGAGGAAGTGAAGAGGCCAGGCTAGGTCAAGTGATGATACTACTGCAAACTTATACAAGTGTAGTCCGAGGCTATCCCCAGTTGAGAGGACATCTACACTCGGCATGAATTTGGGAAAGGGGGGGGGGGTGGGCTATGGGGACTGTACCACCAATTCAGCCTCACAAAAAGCATTGGGTAGTAGGGAGGAGAACAAGACTGCCAGGGGATCCTGTAGGAATGCCCGGTACAAGAATTCTGATGTGATGAAGTGGTTGGAAGAGTTAGGGGCGGAACAATCTCTGCTAAACAATGTTTGCTTATTATCTTCGAAGACAAAAGCAAAGAGAACAGATGGTGGACGGAATGCTGAACAATGCAAACATTCACCCCTAGTCATAAAGATCTGTGTTTAATCCATCGTTTTTTTCCCCCACCACCCCACCCCAGTATGGACCCAGCCATTTGCAAATCAGTCTAGACCCTGTTCCCCGTCCATCATCTGTTCTTCTTGCTAATATCTGGGAAGAGGCAGGGAGAAGAAGGGCACAGCGGACATGGACAACATTGATAATTTTCTCTGTCACTGCCAGTCCCAAAGTCCTTGAGGTCTGGGCAGACCCCAGAGCTTGAGGCATGGAAGTGGGACAGAGTGGTGCATGCTGGCCGAAAAGGTGGTGTATGAATGCCGAAGCTGTCCCCAAAAGTGGGGGGAAATTTGAAGGTTGTTGTTTTAAGTTAAATGTCAATAATAAGATATTTTTAAAAAGAGAAGGAAATTAATTAAGACTGCCAGTGTAGTCATTTGTTCGTTTGGAAGGGATTGTCAAGTGGCAAGATCTCCATGGCCATGGGCTCTGTGACGGACTGGTGCTGCCATGACTTACTTAAGGTTGGCGGCGAGCAAGCATGAAGTACAACTTGTGGTTGGGTCTGAGGCCAAGACCGCAGTGTCCCTGCTTGGTGCGTGTGCCACACTTACACCAAAGTGGTTCTGCCTCTGGTGACTCCAGCACCCATAGCACTGCCTGTCGAATAAACTTCTCAAGCTCAGTAACCAGAACAGAAAAGTTAGGGGCATTATTTCCTGTGGGAAGGAAAGACTGCATATTTGAGTAAGGACTGAACTAGCTAAGAGCGATTAGAAGGAAAATAACTACCACACCAAGGTACACAGATTTCTCTCAGAGGGCTAATGGCCACTGCAGCTCATGTATACTGCCCCTTGAAACCGCGGGTACTGTTACCATTAATGCCCCCAGAAGAACCACCCTTTGTTAAATTTTGTACAACAACAATCACTTTGTATTAGCGTTAAAGTAATTTTCTTTTTTTCAACCAAAGTATTGGCTGGACAGCAATTTACAGCATGTCACCTGAAGTCTGTTGAGTGATTAATCTTGAAGTTCACACCGCTACTGAGAGTAGGTCTCAGACTGCTCTACTTTGCTCCCCTAACAGTTATCTAAAAAAAAAGTGTTCTTGGTGATCAGTTATTCATCCAATAGTAGAGTTAAACCATAGGACAAGAGAGGTAAACTGTTCGGATTCACACAAACTGAGCCCAGTAACCCCTAATTCCCCCAGGGCTCTCGACAAAGATTCCACAGAAACCTAGTGTTGCTTTATTCTCATTTCAAACTGGTTTGTTTTACCAGAATCTTTCAGGAAAGAGTATCCCATAAATCCTCAGTCTACCAATGATCTAGAGTAGGTATATTTAATATGCTTAGACCAATATACTCAAATTAACTTTGTTCCAACTTCACACATGATCAGTCTGTATGATCAAACTATTTCCTCAGCATCAAGTGAAAGCAGCTTTGAGGCAGTACCAAGAGCTTCACAGTCTTTTTACTTTCAGAACTCTTCAGACATAATAAGAAATGTCTGCCGTCATCACGCGTCTGGGAAATCTGTTAGTCTGAGTGCTACAAGACTGGCATCAACTTTTACATTCTGAGGATGGCTTCCACGACTAGTCAGTTGAAGTATTTTGATCATGTTTTTCAATAACATAGGGTTTCTTATTTTCACATAAAACCATGAATGAAATAAAACTAATTTCAAAATTGGCATGTTAGAAAGAAATTAGAGTTTTAATGATGAGAACTTCATGAAAAAAAGAAAGAAGCACAGAAATGTTTCCTACCTGGTCAAACTGTGGATCTTCACCTCTTTGAAGAGATCTAGATAGGAGCTTTTCCTATAATACAAAAAATGATTATTAGGTTTGAACAATATTTTGAAATGTTTTTAAACCCATTTCATGCACATAATTCATAAAACGAATTCTTGTTGTATAAAAATCATCATAGAAAGTTAGGTAGACAAGAGACTAATGATTTGAATTGTTTTGAAAAATGCGTGTTATGTTAACCATTGAGTAATAATTACAACTCCATTTCCAAGAGTAGTTTATTCTGAAAAACCTGTTGAAACCAGTTCAAATATTTTTAAGAGCAAATGTGAAAATCAAAAAAGATGATTAATCACAATTTCAGTAAATACTGAATCTGATAACAACTGTGTATATTAAACTCTAGTTTGTGCCAATTCACATACATTGTTTTAAAAGAAATGCCACAGAAAGCCTGGTTAGGCAAAAGATGACAGGGATTACATTGCACTCCTTCGGGGAAAAAACAAAGCTGAAATAATAATATGCAAAGATCTACCTCTGCACGTCCAATTCACATGCATGTCATCATATGTACAGAGCTAGCAGAAAGATTCCATAAAGTATTCCCCTCCAGCCTGAGGCACCCCGAGAGACTAATAAGGTAACACAGAAGGCATGTTTGACACTAACCTCAGGCACCCAGGTCTTAGGAGGGTCATAAACAGGTAAGGAGCCACTCGTCTCCCCACTGGGTATTCAGCATAAATGTGATTTTAGGAAAGCTCCAGGAAAGCATTTTCAGCAAACCAAAAGAGATGCATGGAATCAAGGACTACTCCAATTCCTGGACACATTTAGTATCATGAAAGGAAAAGATTGAGAAAGTTGGTAGCAACAGAAAGAGGGGATGGACAAGATGATTAAGCAAAGTATGTATTGATGAGAACAATTAAAGGATGAGATAAAAGAATTTGTTTTAGTCTACTTTGCTCAATGAACACCAAAGCAGTAATAAGGTCGCTTGGGGGAGTCTGTTTAGACCTGCTAATCTACAAATGTTTAATTGTAGAAGGTATAAGACATCCAGGAACTGAGCAAGAACAACCAGTTACCAATGGCATCAGGTAAAGATTTCCAAAAGCTCAGAAGGGTCTGAGAGCTGATTTCGAAATAACATGCAGAGGCGCACGGTTAATGGAATACATGGCCAAGGATTAAATCTTGCATAAACACATAGTAGCACAGATTGGGACTCCACATAATCAACAAACTAATTTGATAATCTTAGTGGTATATTTGTTAGAAGGGCTTTCAGCATTAGGTGACGCCCTACAAACAAAATTAAAAAACATAATGAAATGCACTTTGTTGTGCTGCATGCATCAATATAGCACCTATTCGTACACTAGTACAGCCTTGCAGCACTGAGTCAGGTACCTTAAAGGCTTGGTTGAGTATTCAATCACACACAAGAGTACGTTTTTATTAGACTTGTTAGTTCTAAGTAGCCATGTATGTGATGTTCTGTTGTCTATGGTTCTTGTGTTTTATCACTGATAATTGGATAGGTTATAAAGTTTTAGTCCTGCCAGAGATCTTACCACGATGCTTAGGTGTTATTGAGCTAAGGGCAGATTTACTAATACTAGAACTACCGATTTCCTATCTGCGATTCTATATGAATCGCAATAAGGAAATTGGTATTTCTAATGTAGTACACTTCTGTTTTTCATTAGCGATTTCTAGTGGATCGCAAACAGACCTATCTCATGCAACTTAATGATAGGTTGCAATTTCTGACCCATTAAGAATCGCAGCCATCACAGGGATGGTGGCCTGCTGAGCAATTGTTTTTATTTTTTAAATGCAGCCCATTTTCCTTAAAGAAAAACGGGATGCATTTAAAGAGAAAAAATGTTTACTTTGCAGTTTCGTTTTACTACCGCCTGGCCTTAAAAAATATTTGAACATTCCCAAAGGGGAAGGTGTCCCCAAGGAAATCACTCAAGTATAGATGACACTTTAGGCAAATTATGGGAACCCAATTTTTTCACACAGATCCCATTCATTCAATCCATCAGTTTCTCCATCTTTCAAATCAGGTAAATGATCCTGTCCACCTGACCCTAAGTACTCTAATATAAGGGAAGCCTTTCTCTTCGCATATAAACTAGTACCGCAGGACCTAACATACCTGAAAAACACATTGTTCCCATCTTGAGGGGTCTACTGGAGATGACAAAAATAGGGGTGCCGAAACGTTTTGCATTATGTCCAATGAATATTAATAACGCTTATCAGACAATGAACTTTTACCCACTCCCTCAACAAAATTACACCACCATTAACATAAATCTTGAATCGAATGTAACTAAGAAAACATTTGTGTCACAACATTTTGTTTGATTAATATCATCAAAATGAAACAGTGTGCGAATCACTGAAAACAACAATACCAGGGGACCCGCTTTGACTGCCAGGTGTGTGAATCACCCTGAAAATTTGTACATTACACAAAAAGGTGGTGTCAGTCTTTGACTCCAACAAATTCGGTGTGGAAGTCAATGGAAATGTGAAGGCACTGGTGTGCGAATCATCCAAAAAATATTCATTAAGATTCGCACTCGGAGTGCAAAACAGTTCTTACTGCTATTGTGCGAATCACTGAAATATCCTTGACAAAAATGGCAGACGCTACGTGATGTACTTGCGTAGATGCGCACGCACAATGAAGCATGTCACTTCCAAGCAGGAGCTTAACCCCTTCGCTGTCCGGCCTTTTCCCTTTCAGGTGGCAAGCCTTTTTTTTTTTTTGCTGTTTGGGGAAGTTCGCGCTTAGGCCCTCATAACTTTCTACCCACACCAAATTTTCGTCCTTTTATTTTCCCAACATCCTATGGATTCTAGAGGTACCCAGACTTTGTGGGTTCCCCTGAAGGAGACCAAGAAATCTGCGAAAATACAGCAAAAATTTAGTTTTTTGGTCCTGGGCTCAGCAGCCATCTAGGGAAACCTACCAAACCCAGACATTCTGAAAACTAGACACCCGAGGGAGTCCAGGGAGGTGTGACTTGTGTGGATCCCCCAGTGTTTTCTTACACAGAATACTCTGCAAACCTCAAATTTAGCTAAAAAAAAAAAAAAAAAATTACATTTTTCCCACATTTCTGTGTGGGATCACCGCACCGGGACAATTTTCCTACCACCCAACGCTCCCCTCAGTCTCCCAGTAAAAATGATACCTCACGTGTGTAGGTGGGCCAAGTGCCTTTGACAGCCAAAAACATGTTGAAATTGAGGGGGAACCAAAGCGGGTCCAAAAGGGCAGTTTGAAAAAAAAAAAAAACATTTTAGGCTGACAAGTGCAGCAGAATTTTTATTGGTATAGATGATAATGCTGGGTGGTAGGAATTTTGTGGATTCCTGCAGATTCCGGAAGGTTCCATCACAAAAATGTGGGAAAAATGTGATTTCCAGCAAAGTTGGAGGTTTGCAGGGCATTGTGGGTAAGAAAATGGTGCAGGGTGCATGTGAAACACCACCCTGGAATCAACCAGACGTTTAGTATTCAGATGTGTCTTGGTCTCGTGGATTTTTCTACATGGCAGCGTCCCAAAGTACAAAAAGTGCACCCCTCACCATTCCAAGTGGGACGATTGAGAGTTAGCCAAGCTCTCCTGGCCTAAATGTAAAACCAAAACTCAAAATAAATCAAATGTCCTCTTGCTTGCCATGGGATAAGATGTTTTAGTGTGCGGGGAGAGCTGAAAGACTGTTACCCCCTTCAGTTGGGGCGGGGCATAACCAAAAGTGGGAGCCCACAGAAGTCAAAAGGTTGGGAACCACTGTTCTAGATTAATGCAGATTTCCACTCCCCAAGCAACAAACATCTTAGAAGGAAGATGAGCGTGAGTCAAGCAAGTTAACGCTCCCAGCTAAAATCAGAGTTGAGCATATTAGGATTGTGGTCATGAAATCTTTAGTCCAGATAACAGTGACACATTAATATCTGTTGGGGGGGGGGAAGAAGCCTACAAAAATTAAACATATTAGTGCCTGGGACACTACACTCCTTGAGGATTCACAGTTACAGTAAAAATGAAAATCTAAAAAATAAGCACTGAAAGACAATAATACCGGCTTCAGTGTACTAACGCACCTAACTACAGGTATGTACAAATAGAGTTTGTATGCACAAATGCTATTTAGCATATTATATTTAGACCTATCGGTATTCCTACACTAGGAAAAAACAGAAAAAATACCGTGCTCTGCACAGAATGCAGCGAAAGAACTGGATGAGCAACTTTCCATTCAAATGTAAAATAGTTCCAATGGACGCACTTTCTAGAAGACTGAATGATAGCCAATAATACGAAGTTTGAGAAAAAAATATATATATTTTTTTATCACAGCCACAACCCACTATGCATACTTTGAAGACGAATAAGAAACGATCCAGTAGACAGCTTTTAACTCTGTTGCGTGCCTTTAATGGCCAAGGCTATAATGGACACAGAAACACAGCTAAATTATCAAGGACCTCCGGTTTAAGTACTGCAGAATAACAAAGCCCACTAATGTTGGTGATATTTATTTTGTACAATAGCGCTTTGGAATCACGCGTGTATAGATAGAGGCCTTCCCCGATAGTAACTTTTTTCATTTCTAAACTGAAAATCCTAGTATTCAGTACCCAACGGGGTTTGGACAGCAATCCCGACATGAGGAAACTTTAACGAGAACTTGATGCAGTCAGTGGTGTAGCCTTCCTGCAAGAAGCACTGAAAGGGTAGGAGTGCAACTCAAGGGAATTTTTCTTCTGCGTGATCGGAGCTCTGAATGGTGCAGCAACTTAACATTTCAATCGGGCTGTTAAGAGGAGCCAGTGACTTGTCATAAGCACGGGAGGGCTAAACGAAAACAAGAGAACAGACTACGGCATAGCATGCGCATTTAATGGATCCATCTGTTTTATTAAAGATTTCCTGAAACATACGTTCGCGAACATCTAACGGCACGTGAGGAAGTAACAATGAAGGTATAAAGAAGAAACCAGGCATAACAATAGGGCCACCACCCCACGATAGCAATGTTTAGCACACGGTCTGTTGGACAGTAAAAAGTGAGTCACTGAGACATAGCATTTACTCCTCACCAAGGTGACTCGACTAACCTGGCTTAGCCTGTACCAGTTACAATCCAGGCACGTCGTTTATTCTCCGGCTTGTGATTGCCACGTTACTTAGTCTCTATGTTGGTGGTTAGATTTCATATTCCCAGGTTTTAGGGTTATGTAAATCGCCTGAATTCATTTGTATTAAAGGTCAAAAAACGGACGCCACCATTTTTCAAATGTCAATACTCATGGAAATTCTCTCCATGCCCAGGAGCTCTCAGTCGAAAGATCCAAGTTCGGGGTTCTGGTGCGGTCTCTTCCCGACAGAGCCGCCACCTATGGTACTGGGACACAGAGAGCCATGGACATCTCCCTCTCCCTGGCTAAATAGAGTGGGTTTTTAGTTTTTTAGTTTTTTTAATAGCCCACTGAGTACCCTTAGTAAAATGCAGGCAGGGAAACTATGGAATTTGAACCTCAAAAATAGTGTTGACATCATCCAATCTGCCATTCCAATAACGAGTGACCTTGGGACACTGCCAAAGATTAAGGAAGCTTATGGCCCTGCAGCCGCTCCAGCACAGCGCAGATTTATTGGGGGGGGTTCATTTACTTATCAATTCCGGAACGCGGTACCAATATGTAACAATTATCATGGGGCGTTTCCAATTTCAAATGCATTTAGAGGTTTTGGCTCTCTTATATATGCCTTACCATTGTCTTTCTGAGAAATAACTTCCTACTTCCCTCTTCAAGCCCTCAGCGGCGTACTTAGTGTCTGCAAATGCAGGAGCAATGCACAATACATTTCAGAGTAGTTTATATCCATTTTTCATCAGTAAACATTTTTCAAATTTAGTCGAGTGTCGGAGGCAAAAGACTTATTTATGTTCTGGAGTACACAATGTGAAATTTTAAAGTAAAGCATTCTCTCTTGGGAATGCCAAATTCATCCTTAATATTGGTTTGAATGGTTTAACTCCAACTGGATTAAAGAGGTCACCAATTTTCTTGAAAAACTCTCTCGCCCCAGATGGTGTTGGAATCTCATGTATCTGCGAGGGAAACTTGGGGTTCAATAGGATTGGCATAGGGGGCGAGGGAAAAGTGGTCAGCCCAGCCTGTTTCTCACTACCCTTGCACCCCAAATCACAGGAGTGGCTTTTGTCACTGGCAAGGAGTAAAGTACAATGTGTGTACCTCGGGATGACTTCCAGATACAGGTGCCAGCATTATGTTGGTCATTGCCGCATCCGTGCTCTTCTGATTCAGACCAATGCCATCAATGCATGTAAAGAAGCTTTGCGTGGTACGGAAGTATTTATTTACATTAGTTAAACCCCAAACCCTCATTGTTAGGGCACATTTGTGGTCTTTGTTTTCCCAGTCTACATTTCTTCCCTGCCCAAATGAAAAGGTCTATCGTCTTCTGGGTTTTCTCGAGGCTGTATGGTGGTGGTTGGAACACAAGGGCCTGAAAGAAAAATAATATCTTTAGCAAGGTGCTCATTTAAACCGCAGCAATACAGTCCAGCCATGGGAGGCCCTGGCTATGCTAGAATCGGGTATCTTCTGATTGACGAAAGTAGTTCCTCATAATTAAAATTTAGCCACTGTTGACGGTGAAACTCGGTATGATTCCCAGATGTTGAATTGTCTCCGTGGTCCATTAGAATGAAACTTGTTGGAGCAAATCTTGCTGCTCTGAAAGTTGAGGCTAAACCCGGAGACCGCCACAAATTCCCTCATCTTTTTAACCAGTGCTGGGATAGATAACATTGGGTCGGTTAGGCAGACTAGGATGTTGTCTGCATACATGCAATTCTTAGGCTTCTATGAGTTAATTTGGACTCCTAATATGTTATTCTTTATCAGCCTCTCTGCTGCTGCTTGCTTTACACATGGAGCCAGTGGCAGAGGGGGCGCTCCCTGGCCTAGTGCCTCTTCGAATCAGAACCACTCATGTCAGCCATTAACCCAAACTACAGCAGTAGCCAATAACAACTCAAAGTCTACAGCCAAAAACGAATTTGCAAAGCACTTCCTTTATAAACAACAAATATGCACTACCGAATGCCTTTTTGGCATCAATACCTAGGACAACACTCGTCCGCACACTTTTGATATAGTCCAGAACATGCTGTATTCTCTTTGTATTACCACTGCAGTTTCTGCCATGCATGAACCCTAACTGCTCAGGGTATATGAGGCTAGGTATTTAAGGATGAAGTCTGGGCACTAGGATTCCTGTGAAGGTTTGTGTCTGTGTTGATTAAAGATTTTGGCTAAAAGGAAGTGAACAGGTCTGGATTCATCCCAGGTTTTGGGATAACCAATATGGATGAAATTATCATGGATTCCGTCAGGGATCCACCTTCTGCAAAACAGTTATATAGCTGTGTTAAAGATGGTTCAACTGTTTGGCAAAATATTTTGTAGAATGCTACTATAAAGCTATTTGGACCTGCAGCTTTAACGAGCTGCAAGCGTGAAATACTAGAAATAACCTCGTATTGCACAAATGGTTGGACACAAGACTGAGTACCAATGCGAGAGCTAAGGGATCTCTATGTGCTTAAGAAACTCTTGTACGTCATTTCCTCGGAAGATGTTAGTCTGCATACAAAGTAGTCTCCAGCTGTTTAGCGGCCGTGACCATCCCACTATTGGGATTGTTAGTGAAATGGGTGCACAGTCTGAAAGTGAAAACACCCCCACCTTTGTCTCTGCGATTCTAGGAGTCAGTGAAAGTGTCCCCATAAAGTTATCTAACTTCACATGCATGTGATGTGAATGGGAATTCACAGGATTGGGGCGGAGTGCTCAATAAATATTAATGTGACCCAATCCCTTAACCACTGACTACCCTCACAAAACATGGCTCCCAACTGACTCGATTGCTGAGCTGAGTGGTCAAAAGTGCCATCCATCAACCAGATTGAGGTCTCCTCCAATTATAACCTGTCAGGGGATTTGATGACCCCCTCATCTTCATATCTCATGAACACCTCTTTGACCTCATTCAAAACATATATATTGGCTATTGTGAAATTATAATCCACTGTCATGAAAATGTCTAGTGTTCTATTCTTTTCCTCCAATTATGCTCCCAATACCTCACTGTAAGGAAATGCCTCCTTGGCATGGTTAGCCCCTGACTTTTTGCCTTTTGCTGATGCCAAGTTATGATTGAAAGTGTGCTGGGAGCCTGCTAACCAGGCCCCAGTACCAGTGTTCTTTCCCTAAACTGTACCTTTGCTTCCACAATTGGCACAGCCCTGGCACACAGATAAGTCCCTTGTCACTGGTACCCCTGGTACCAAGGGCCCTGATGCCAGGGAAGGTCTCTAAGGGCTGGAGCATGTCTTATGCCACCCTGGGGACCCCTCACTCAGCACACTCACACTGCCTCAAAGCTTGTGTGTACTGGTGGGGAGAAAATGACTAAGTCGACATGACACTCCCCTCAAAGTGCCATGACAAACTCACACTGCCTGTGGCATAGGTGAGTCACCCCTCTAGCAGGCCTTACAGCCCTAAGGCAGGGTGCACTATACCACAGGTGAGGGCATATGTGCATGAGCACTATGCCCCTACAGTGTCTAAGCAAAACATTAGACATTGTAAGTGCAGGGTAGCCATAAGAGTATATGGTCTGGGAGTTGGTCAAACACTAACTCCACGGTTCCATAATGGCTACACTGAAATCTGGGACGTTTGGTATCAAACTTCTCAGCACAATAAATGCACACTGATGCCAGTGTGGAGTTTACTGTAAAATGCACCCAGAGGTCATCTTAGAGATGCCCCCTGAATACCAATCTGACTTCTAGTGTTAGGCTGACCAGTTTCTGCCAGCCTGCCACAACCAGACAAGTTGGTGGCCACATGGGGGAGAGTGCCCTGCAGGAACTGTAACACCTGGCGGTGAGCCTCAAACGCTCACCCCCTTTGTAACAGAACCACAGGGCATCCCAGCTAGTGGAAACAAGGCTGGAGGAGATAATGAGGAAAACAAGGAGGACTCACCCACCAGTCAGGACGTCCCCTAAGGTGCCCAGAGCTGAGGTGACCCCTGCCTTTCGAAATCCTCCATCTTAAATTTGGAGTATTCCCCCAATTGGATTAGGGATGTGCCCCCCTCCCCTCAGGGAAGAGGCACAAAGAGGGTGTAGCCACCCTCCAGCACATTAGCTACTGCCCTCCCAGACCTAAACACACCCCTAAATTTAGTACTTCGGGGCACTCCAGAACAGAGGAAATCAGATTCCTGCAACCTTAACAAAGAAGAAGGACTGCTGACCTACAAGCCCTGCAGAGACGACTGAAGACGACAACTGCTTTGGCCCCAGCCCTACCGGCCTGTCTCCTGACTTGAAAACCTGCAACCAGCGACACATCCGACAGGGACCAGTGACCTCTGAAGCCTCAGAGGACTGCCCTGAACCAAAGGACCAAGAAACTACAGTGAGCAGCGGCTCTGCTCAACTTCAACAACAACTTTGCAACTTTCTTGCAACTTGAAAGGACTTCACTCTTCACGCCGGAAGTGTGAGACTTCACCCTCTGCACCGGACGCCCCCGGCTCAAGATCCAGAGAACTAACACCACAGGGAGGACTCCCCGGCGACTGCGACCCCGTGAGTAGCCCGAGATGACCTCCCTGGACCCCCACAGTGACGCCTGCAGAGAGAATCCAGAGGCTCCCCCTGACTGCGGCTGCCTGTAACAAGGGACCCAAAGCCTGGACCAAGCACTGCACCCACAGCCCCCAGGACCAGAAGGAACCGAACCTCAGTGCAGGAGTGACCCCCCCAGGTGACCCTCTGCCTAGCCCAGATGGGGGCTGGCCCAAGAAGCCCCCGTGTGCCCTGCCTGCACCGTTAGAGTGACCCCCGGGTCCCTCCATTCAAACCAATACAAAACCCGACGCCTGCTTTGCACCCTGGGCCGCTGAGGGTGTGTTTTGTGTGTCTACTTGTGTTCCCCCTCCCCCAGTGCTCTACAAAACCCCCCTGGTCTATTTTTCTATATAAAAACTATTGGCCTGGAGTAAGTCTGAGTGTGTGTTCCTCATTTATTGCCTGTGTGTGTACAACAAATGCTTAACACTACCCTCTGATAAGTCTACTGCTCGACCACACTACCACAAAATAGAGCATTATAATTACCTAATTTTGCCACTATCTTACCTCTAAGGGGAACCCTTGGACTCTGTGCACACTACCTCTCACTTTGAGATAGTATATACAGAGCCAACTTCCTACACTCACCCTTACATGTTTTAGCTAGGCGAGAGCTGTTACCACTCTTTTTTGCAGGGCCCAAGGAGTGACAGTGCTGAGGGGACCACCTTAATTTTAACCTAAACAATTTATTTTCCAGTTAGTGTCTTCCCTTTAGGAGGAGGCATATATCATCACATTTCACACAGTAAGGCAATCATTGCCTGTGTATTGGTAGGGGCATTACTACCTCTTTTATTGAGACTAATTATCTAAAGGTGATTCTGGGACATTGAGTTTTATACCCTTCCCCCATCATCAATATGAATCTTTGCTGCAATAGATTGTTAACATCCACCTTCTTTGCTACAATCATGAACTTCGTTCTGTGTTGAGCATCAGAGATGTCCACAACTAAGCCTTGTCCCCCCCCTTTATGGTCAACTGAGGGACACTGTCTTTTGTAAGTGCTCACCCAGGTTCCCTCTTCAAAACAGAATAATCCGATTTGTATACTTACAATTGATGTTTTAGTAGACAGGGTATCACTGTTGGAGAGCATCATTCTACTCGCCATATGGCTATGGGGTTGTGTGCATAATGGTACTCATTTGGGTCTGTGAATCTTGGTTGTGTGAGAACTGGTTGTAATCTTGAGGAGCACTACACTGGAAAGCAAATAGCTTTCGGGCCTAGTTGGTGGAAAAGAAGGAGATCGGCTCTGTAACTTGAGCTGTTGGATCAATGATTTGTAATGAGAGTAGAAGATTGTAGCACACTTCTCACTGTATACATTAAATGTGTTACATGCTTGAGGATACAGAATGAGCCACCCAACATGCTCTGTTAAAACTATGTTCTGTAAAATGGTTGTGAATTGTTTGGTAGTATGAAACTTGTATGATCTTGTAAAGTCTTTGAGCTGCATGGGATAGAATAGCTTCATATACCAATCCATCTAACCTGTGTTGCCTGGTCTCAGTGCACTCTAGACACTAAGGAGTATGAAGGTGTTGTAAATGAGTATTAAATTATTGTGACAGAAATAGGTTGTTCTCTGTAAAAAGCATGGATGTAGAACAGACTGCAGCATCAGGAGGCGTTTTTTACTGCTTGTGGTGGCTGCTGAAGGAAGAGTTTAATGTTTTTTTGTGTTGCAGATTGAAGCTTTCAAGATGTGTGTATCGCTATTGACGAGTCACCCATATCCATCCAAATGGTGCCTGGTGCTGTGTTAATTGAGCTATAGTTGAAAACTGTGGTCAATTAAATTCAGTAATATCGTACTGCTATTTGGGTGCTGAAGCATGAGTGGGTGTATTTTGCCATGTTACAATTATTTTGTTAAATTCAGTGCGGTCTACCGAAGCCCACTTCCGTACTGTCAGTTATTAGAGAACTGATAGCTTTTCTAGGGTGTTACGATATGGCATTGTGACCGAGGAAGAATAGGTAGTTTTAATTTTTTAGCCTTGCGTTAACTGCTATTTTTGAACACGTTCCTATCTATACAGTCATTGGTTCTGTGTTGGATAAATTAGGCTATGGTGCGACCTTCTAAAGTACCGTTAAGGAGGAGCTGTTGGCACGTTAAAGTGTAAGATTTAGATAAGGAGTAGTACCTGAAGTCTGATCACATTAAATTTTCATACTGATAACAGTGACTTCAAAAGTGATTTTGTGCAACTTGCATGATGCATTGGAGTAGGCAAGATCCATTTATCACAGCAGTCACTTGCTGCAATGGATCATGAAGCTATTCATGTGACATCACTGACAGGAGTTCACAAGGGGAAGGGAATTGTCTTTTATTGGAAAAGGGGGTAATGAGCAGAAAGTAGTCATAACTTGCTGAGTGAGGTGAGCATAAATGTCAAACCCACATAATGTTTGGGAGGGTGTGGCCATCTATCATGGAAAAAGTGTTTGCAGTTAAGTGGGATCACTGGGGTTTCATAATGTTGGTGCAAAATCATGCTGAACTGCAGGGGCTGTCACCTTAGATAGGATGAGGGTATTGTGTACTTGGTAAGGAGGGTCAGAGTACTCCATGGCATATAATGTTATCTTTTCAAAAGTTACACATTGCCCCATGTCATGACATTCTGGGCACATGTTCCCCAATATTTTGGGAGTAAGATAAATACTTCTTGAAAAACAAAAAGACAAAACTGTTCAATTCTTGAAAGTACTAAAAACTGTGTAGGTCAAAACCTTAAGTGCCTGTGTGACCCCCAAAAAGACAGGACACGGAAAAGGCTGCATCTCACTTGTACATTATTAGCAGCTCTGTTTACCAAGCCTGATCAATTTTGTAGTGTACAGCATTATATTGGGGTAGATAACATAGGTGGCAGCGCCTTTAAGGCAGGATTTAGGGGAATAAAGTGATTATGGGGAGTGGGGAGCAGAGAGGCGGAGGGGCTATGATCTGCAGTACACTGATTGTAGGCAATGGTGTTTTGCAAACAGATTCGTGTAATATAGACAGATCCTTCCAGTAATACAAGCGGTCAAGAAAGCAAACCCAAGCAACCAAAAGAAATTCCAGGTGCTTTGGTTGGCCCTAAGAGGATAGAAGATGACTACTTTGGAGGCTGTAAATAGGGTGACGTTCCAAGGTACAGAGGATGACACCTAAGGATCCCAAGTGACCCCTCCACCCCCCGTCATTCCCTTCACCTTTTCAAGAAGCAGGCAAATGCGGTAAGACAGGAGAAAGTCACTGGGCATTGAGTCCCTGGAAAGGGGCATGGACAATTACTGTGGAGAAAGGTTAACAGGAGACGTTCGCAGACAGTGATTGCTAAAGCTATCTTCATAAACAAAAAACACAGGGAGCTATAAGGACCCCAGAAATTGTGAGCGGCGGGTCACCTTTAATTTAAGCCCTCAGTCTTACAAACAGCAAAAAGGAGAATAAAGGCCCAATGTCAGGAGGGGGAATTGCGGAAGTAAGCCTGGAGACTCATGCTAGTCTCCACTGAGAAAGACAGGTGGGAAAACAGAATACTGCTGGACACACAGGACAGACGCATACACAAAAGTGCATGTGGTAACCTGAGAGCACTGTGGAAAAACTGTGAAACACAAGCGTGGGGTCTCCGTGTGATGCTCTTCCAATTAAAATTTGATGTAGATATCGTACTATGGTTATATTTGACATTTTTTCAGCCATACTTTCCAGACGAACGAGTTACTTACCTTCGGTAACGACTTTTCTGGTGGATACATTAGCTACCTGTGGATTCCTCACCTAATGAATACTCCCATGGCGCCAGCATTCGACGGAAATCTTCTTACTAGTCTCTGCACGTCGACGAGGACGTCACTCTAGCCCACGCGACGCCGTCTGACGTCATACAGGCAATAAGAGGTCCTCGACGACGTGCCGACGTCAGTACCAATCATTTTTTACGTGCATGAGAACAACCAGGCAATGCAATGAAAGAGCAAGGCAACATCCCATTACATTGTAAAAATACACAACATTGCATGAATAACTGTAAATCTTTTATATATATATATATATATAACTCTCTCTTTTTAAAATATATATACACATCAAGTATATACACAAAGATATATACATATATACATATATATATAAATATAATATATACAACATCTATTGCACCCTCAAAGACCAAGAGGAGCGTACTCAAGGATTACTTGGTAAGACCAGAAAGGCAACGGGGAGGCGGGTGGGACCGTGAGGAATCCACAGGTAGCTAATGTATCCACCAGAAAAGTCGTTACCGAAGGTAAGTAACTCGTTCTTCTGATGGATACAACTACCTGTGGATTCCTCACCTAATGAATAGAGTCCCAAAGCAGTACCACGCCCGGCGGTGGGTGCCTAAATGGTCAAACCAAGAAATCCTGCAGCACTGACCGTGCAAAATGGCCGTCCCTTCTAACCTCAGAATCCAAACAGTAATGTTTTACAAAAGTGTGAAGGGACGACCAAGTTGCGGCCTTGCAGATGTCGACCACAGGAACACCTCTGGCCAAGGCCGAAGTGGCCGACTTAGCTCTGGTGGAATGAGCTCTAATGCCCTCAGGAGGATCCTTCTTTGCCAAAGAGTAACAGATTTTAATGCAAAGAACAACCCACCTGGATAGTGTTCTCTTGTGGACTGCCTTTCCTCTCCTCTTGCCCACGTATCCAATAAACAGCTGATCCTCCAGCCTGAAATCCTTTGTTCTATCAATAAAGAAGCTCAACGCCCTCTTTGGGTCCAGACGGTGCAGTTTTTCTTCCTCTTTGGAAGGATGAGGCGGAGGATAGAACGTGGACAAAGTAATTGCCTGAGCCAAATGGAAAGGTGAAACAACCTTCGGGAGGAAAGCAGCCTTGGTCCTCAACACCACCTTATCCCCATAAAAAGTTGCATAAGGGGGCTTTACTGATAAGGCCTGCAACTCACTCACTCTCCTTGCTGATGTTATAGCTATCAGGAAGACTGTTTTTAAAACCAAATACCTTAAGGGGCAAGAATGCATTGGTTCAAAAGGGGACCCCATAAGGAAAGTCAGGACCAAGGACAAATCCCATTGCGGCATAACGAATGGCTTTGGAGGATACTTATTTAGAAGACCTTTTAAGAATCTGATAACAATAGGGGATTTAAATAAAGATGGTTGGTCTGGAAGACATATGAAGGCTGACAAGGCCGATAAATAACCCTTAATGGTAGCCACTGCACAACCTTTCTGCGCTAGAGACAGAGCAAAAGACAAAACGTCCGATAGATGAGCATGCAAAGGATCAATCTGCCTCTCTCCACACCACGCAACAAATTTAGACCATCTATTAGCGTAGATAGATTTAGTGGAGTGTCGCCTGGCCGCTAATATAACATCCACTACCTCAGGCGGGAGAGAGAAGGAACTCAGGTTGCCCTGTTCAATCTCCAGGCATGTAGGTGCAGACTCTGGAGGTTGGGGTGTAAAACCTGCCCCTGCGACTGCGAGAGGAGGTATGCCCTGAAAGGGAGACGGAGCGGAGGGCACATTGAGAGTTGGAGAAGGTCGGAGTACCATACCCTCCTTGGCCAATCCGGAGCTATTAGGATGACTAGAGCCCGGTCCTGGCGAATCTTCCTCAATACTCGAGGAATCAAGGGTATGGGAGGAAACGCGTAAAGCAACTGGCCGCACCAGGTTATTTGAAACGCGTCCCCCAACGCTCCCTGCATCGGATACTGGAGGCTGCAGAATAACGGACAATGCGCGTTCTCTCGAGTGGCAAACAGATCTACCCGAGGAAACCCCCACCTCTGGAAGATTAAACGGACTTGATCTGGATGGAGACGCCACTCGTGGTCTGCCGAGAATTGGCGACTGAGACTGTCCGCACGCACGTTCAAGACTCCGGCCAGATTGTTTGCTATCAAGCAAATCTGATGGTCCTTTGCCCAGGACCATAGTCGAAGAGCTTCTCTGCAGAGAAGGTACGACCCCACTCCTCCCTGCTTGTTTATGTACCACATCGTGGTAGTATTGTCCGTCAGGACCTGTACCGACTGACCACGAAGGGAAGGGAGGAAGGCCTTGAGAGCCAGACGTACAGCCCGTAACTCTAACAGATTGATGTGAAACATCTGTTCCTCTGGAGACCAAAGGCCTTTGATCTCCAGATCCCACAGATGAGCTCCCCACCCTAGAGTGGAAGCATCCGTTATGACTGTGGCCACTGGTGGCGACTGCTGGAACGGCTTTCCTTGTGAAAGATTGTTGCTTGCAATCCACCACTTCAAATCCACAGCAGCATCTCTGGAGATCTTGACAGTACTCTCTAGATCCCCTTTGTGTTGAGACCACTGCCTTCAGAGGCACCACTGAAGAGCCCTCATGTGCCAGCGAGCATGCGTGACCAACAGAATGCAGGAGGCAAACAGACCGAGCAGACGAAGGACCTTGAGGACTGGAACTACCGCTCCATTTCGAAACATTGGAACCAGATCCTGAATATCTTGAATCCGCTGAGGCGGAGGAAAGGCCCGACCCAATGTTGTATCCAGTACTGCCCCTATGAACAGGAGGTGCTGAGAGGGCTCTAGGTGAGATTTGGGCTCGTTCACCGAAAAACCCAGGTCGAACAACAACTGGGTTGTTGACTGCAGATGATGCGACACAAGCTCCGGGGACTTGGCTTTGATCAACCAGTCGTCCAAGTAAGGGAATACTGCTATCCCCTTCCTTCTGAGTTCTGCCGCAACCACCGACATCACCTTCGTGAAGACTCGAGGTGCTGAAGTAAGACCAAACGGAAGGACCACAAACTGATAGTGCTGCGATCCCACCACAAACCGGAGATACTTCCTGTGTGACTTGAGTATCGGGATATGAAAGTAAGCATCCTGCAAGTCGACAGACACCATCCAGTCTTCCTTGTTCAACGCCAAAAGCACCTGTGCAAGGGTAAGCATTTTGAAGTTTTCCTGCTTGAGGAACCAATTCAAGACCCTCAGGTCCAGGATTGGTCTCAAACGACCATCCTTCTTGGGAATCAGGAAATACCTTGAGTAACATCCTCGACCCCTTTCCTGCTCTGGGACCAACTCCACCGCGCCCTTTGAAAGGAGGGCTTGTACCTCCTGTTCTAGCAACAGGAGGTGTTCTTCTGAACAATAAGAAGGGCGGGGCGGGATGAGGGGCGGGAACTCCCGAAAGGGAAGGGTGTAGCCTTTTCCCACAATACTGAGAACCCAAGTGTCCGTTGTAACAGTCTTCCATTTGGTGAGAAAATGCTGTAATCTTCCCCCTACAGGAGAGGAGTGAGTGGGGAATGGTGGAAGCCTAAGGCTGCTTCCCCTGCTGCACCCCGCCAGAGGATGAGGAAGAGGCAGAGTGCTGCTGAGAGGCTCCTCTGGTGCGGACCATACCTCTCCCTCTAAAAGATCTATAGGGATGGGAAGAGGCAGGTTGCTGATATCTTCCCCAAAAGGAAGAGGAGGAAGAGCCACGCCCAAATCCACGAAACCTCCTGAAAAACCTGGAAGAGGCCTTGGAAGAAGGAGCTTGGAGCCCTAACGACTTAGCCGTGGCCCTGCTCTCCTTAAAACGTTCCAAGGCCGAATCAGCCTTGGCTCCAAACAGTTTGTCCCCATCAAACGGGAGATCCAACAATGTGGACTGTACATCCGCAGAAAAGCCCGAGTTACGGAGCCAGACTGCCTCCTTGCCACCACAGTAGTGCCCATTGCTCTGGCCACCGAGTCGGTCGTATCCAGTCCAGTCTGGATAATCTGGGTCGCAGCAGCCTGGGCATTTGAAACAACGTCCAAAAGACCCTGGGGAAGCTCTGTAAATGATGAGGAAATGTCATCCATCAGAGCATGAATATACCTCCCAGGATACAGGTTGCGTTGGTGGCCTTCAACGCCAGACTGCAGGACGAAAAAATCATCTTGGACTGCGCCTCTAGTTTCTTTGAATCTCTGTCCCCAGGCACCGTCGGGAAAGAACCAGGTGCTGACTTGGATGAACAGGAGGCCTGCACCACCAAGCTCTCCGGCGTAGGGTGCCTAGACAGAAAACCAGGGTCAGTCGGAGCCGCCCGATACCTCCTGGCCACGGCTCTGTGAACTGCTGGGGAAGATGCCGGCCTCTTCCACACCTCTAACACCGGATCCAGCAGAGCGTCATTAAATGGCAAAAGAGGCTCCGCCGCAGCTGAGGCCGGATGAAGCACCTCTGTTAGAAGGTTTTGTTTAGCCTCCACCACCGGCAAAGGCAGGTCCAAAAAACTAGCTGCCTTCCGTACCACTGCGTGAAAGGAAGCAGCCTCCTCAGTATATTCTCCTGGGGATGAAAGATCCCACTCAGGGGAAGTGTCCAGCCCACTGGCCGACTCCAGACCACGCAGCCCATCACCCGAGTCCTCTAGCTCTCCTTCCTCCAGGGCTCGTTGGTACTCCTGCTCCTCTAATACACGGAGAGCACGTCTCCTCGAATGAAGCCGTTGTTCAATACGCGGAGTCGACAATGCCTCCGCCGAAGATCGGCGCCGATCTTCAGAAGCCACCGACGCCGCGTCCGGCGCCACAGGTAACTTTGGCGCCGACAAAAGAGCAGACGAAGCAGATGGACCCACCGGAGTCACAGGCCGAAATCCCGACGTAGACGTCGACGGGATGGAAATCCCCGGGGCCAATCCCTCTGAAGCCACCGGAGCGGCCACCGGCGCCGAGCCCACGTTCCCAAAAGGGAGAAAGGGCATAAAGGGTGCCGGCCGAAGAGGCGCAGGATCACCCAATGAAAAGGCCAAAGGCCCAGCCGGAGCACCCCCTGGAGCCATCTGTTGGAAGATGGCATACATCGCATTCAAGAATGCGGAACTATCGGCTCCAGGGGTGGGAAAAGCCGGATACTGGGGTGCCTGTCTCGGAGGCGACCCCGACGCCGGACTCGACGTCTGCAACGCCGGAGAAAACACCTGAGGCTCCAATACCTCAATCACCAACGCCTGTCCAGGTGAAGTCGGAGACGCCGGAGAGGGCAACGGCGTCGAAGGATGCGGCGTAACCGTGGGACTGATCTCCCATGTCCTTCGGCGCCGATCCGAAGACCTGGAACGAGTCTCCTTTGAATGACGCCGAGATTCTCTACGGCGCCGGGAGTCTCGATGACGCCGATGTCTTGGCGAAGAAGACTTCTTGTGATGCTTCTCCTTCGATTTCGCCATAAACAGCTTCGCCTCACGTTCCTTGAGGGACTTTGGATTCATGTGCTGGCATGAATCACAAGTCGAGACGTCGTGGTCGGAGCTCAAACACCAAAGGCAATCGGAATGAGGATCCGTCACTGACATCTTGCCTCCACACTCACGACAAGGCTTGAATCCAGACTTTCTCTGCGACATTATTACCACAGCGAAAGACTACGCAGCAAAAATACACTGTAACCACAAAAGTAACAGTTGCTCCCTCGAAGATAACCGTTTCGAATGCACGGAAAAAAGGGAACTGACGTCGGCACGTCGTCGAGGACCTCTTATTGCCTGTATGACGTCAGACGGCGTCGCGTGGGCTAGAGTGACGTCCTCGTCGACGTGCAGAGACTAGTAAGAAGATTTCCGTCGAATGCTGGCGCCATGGGAGTATTCATTAGGTGAGGAATCCACAGGTAGTTGTATCCATCAGAATGTGAGATCTATGTATTTGAGCAAATGATTCTTAGTAGGCAGTATGGGAAACGTACATAAGTAAACAGTGTATTGCATGCTACATCAGCACATCTAAAACACAAAATCAACAATCATTCCTTATGGGAATTTTTAAGAACCAAAACAGCTGTGTAAAGTTGAACCAGACTTTGAAAAATCAATAGGTACGATACAGGAAAGATTTTTTGAAGGTGCTTTTGCAATGAGAGTACACAAAAGCAGCAAATAAAAAACTGAATAGAATTTTACAAACAAAATTCGGTAGTTGGTACATACATCTAGGAATGACAATACACAAGTCGGGACGGAGAAGAGAAAAAAAAAAATACACAATTCAGATTTAACGAATTCAACAGCAGCAACAGCAAATTTACAAAATCACTGCAAAACATGGGCATCTTTTAGACAGTGACATGAAGTCGTATCTTACTCAAACTAGTAACAACTTTTAAAGACTGAAGAACACTGAACAATCTATGACTGTATTAGGCACTCCAGAAATCTTACAGAAGTAGCAAAACATTTTCATCAATGATTCTTTTTACATGCAATAATTGCTCTCCTTATACTTATCAAGCAGAAGAAAATTTAGAATTCTAAAGAATAATGATTTCTTGAGGTGCAAGAATCATCATGTGTAGTTACAGATCGGTCACAGTTTCAACAGTAGGAACATTTATTGGTTTGCTAACTTAGAACTCTTTGAAAAATATTCAAGAAACCCTTCCATGAAAAGTTAATCCATCTTCAGTTCCTTCTTAAAAAGTTTTGGGATGATCCATCGAGTGGAGCTAAAAAAAAAAAACAAAAAAAAAAAGGGGGGCCACGCAGTGGGAAAAACATGGCCATCGATAAACAGACAGTGAATTAATGCACAAAACTACTTGGTGCGCTGTATTTGGAATTTGCATGGGCAATCATATCCAGAAATGTAACAAATAAGAATGAGGATTATTATCATAATACATATGAAAGCAAGTACCTCAATAAAGAATGGACTTCGAAAGCATAAAAAAATCCACACATTCAGAAAACTATGAAGTCACGTATTGTTCATTCTTAAAATACATTAACAAAATCATAATTACTATTGGTGTGCTGCAGCTCATCAGTACTCTTGACCAAGTACTTCAGACAATATAAGTATACAACTATTTACATAGGGATGTAAGAACTTTAGAGGAATGAGAGATAATAATAGCACACAATTACCCTTACAGATAGAACTTAAAGAAAATGGCCCAGAAATAGTTAAAACGAAATCTTCTACATACTATTATTCACATTAATACACTTTTAGAAATGAAACTACAATTTCATGTAATTCTAAATAGACAGCAGTTAACCCTTTCTGGTGTCTTGGTTCAGAGATAGTAGGTTGAAAATCTTCACAAAATAATGAGTTTAATGACATTTAAAAATGCAAAATATAAATAAATGGAAATTATGGTGACAGCTGGTATTGCTGGTTAATACCTGAATAGCAGAAGGAAACCGGTCATTATATAAATAAAGTGAATAGGCAATCAGCAAAAGAAGAACGTAAACAGTACAATAACTCGTGTACATCATGCACATAGCTATTGGAAATACCTTGGAATGTTTTCTTTTACTCCGAGATCACCCTTCCAGTTTGACTCTCCAAGTATTTGTGAACCATATTAATTTATTTGCACATTTCATTCCAACCACATTAAAAGGAGCATCACTGTATGCAAACATGCAATGTACAGGAAATTGAATTATGCCCTAAAGAAGCGGCAAAATAATGTTTTGTTGTTGCTGGATAAGAACTTAGTTATGAAATAGACTACTTTTTAAACATACGTTTCAATTACTCAACATGCTTTAAATTAACAATAAAATGGTGTGACAAAATTAGCATGAGATTATGAATAATAAAAAGTTTAAGTAAATCAGCATTTCTTGAAGATGTATATGTTGCTTAAAGAACGAGTTACTTACCTTCGGTAACGACTTTTCTGGTGGATACATTAGCTACCTGTGGATTCCTCACCTCATGAATACTCCCATGGCGCCAGCATTCGACGGAAATCTTCTTACTAGTCTCTGCACGTCGACGAGGACGTCACTCTAGCCCACGCGACGCCGTCTGACGTCATACAGGCAATAAGAGGTCCTCGACGACGTGCGGACGTCAGTACCAATCATTTTTTACGTGCATGAGAACAACCAGGCAATGCAATGAAAGAGCAAGGCAACATCCCATTATATTGCAAAAACACACAACATTGTATGAATAACTGTAAATCTTTTTATATAAATATATATATAAAACTTTCTCTTTTAAAATATATACACACACCAAGTATATACACAAAGATATATACATATATACATATATATAAATATATATTATATACACATCTATTGCACCCTCAAAGACCAAGAGGAGCGCACTCAAGGATTACTTGGCAAGACCAGAAAGGCAACGGGGAGGCGGGTGGGACTGTGAGGAATCCACAGGTAGCTAATGTATCCACCAGAAAAGTCGTTACCGAAGGTAAGTAACTCGTTCTTCTGATGGATACAACTACCTGTGGATTCCTCACCTCATGAATAGAGTCCCAAAGCAGTACCACGCCCGGCGGTGGGTGCCTAAATGGTCAAACCAAGAAATCCTGCAGCACTGACCGTGCAAAATGGCCGTCCCTTCTAACCTCAGAATCCAAACAGTAATGTTTTGCAAAAGTGTGAAGGGACGACCAAGTTGCGGCCTTGCAGATGTCGACCACAGGAACACCCCTGGCCAAGGCCGAAGTGGCCGACTTAGCTCTGGTGGAATGAGCTCTAATGCCCTCAGGAGGATCCTTCTTTGCCAAAGAGTAACATATTTTAATGCAAAGAACAACCCACCTGGATAGTGTTCTCTTGTGGACTGCCTTTCCTCTCCTCTTGCCCACGTATCCAATAAACAGCTGATCCTCCAGCCTGAAATCCTTTGTTCTATCAATAAAGAAGCTCAACGCTCTCTTTGGATCCAGACGGTGCAGTCTTTCTTCCTCTTTGGAAGGATGAGGCGGAGGATAGAACGTGGACAAAGTAATTGCCTGAGCCAAATGGAAGGGTGAAACAACCTTCGGGAGGAAAGCAGCCTTGGTCCTCAACACCACCTTATCCCCATAAAAAGTTGTATAAGGGGGCTTTACTGATAAGGCCTGCAACTCACTCACTCTCCTTGCTGATGTTATAGCTATCAGGAAGACTGTTTTTAAAACCAAATACCTCAAGGGGCAAGAATGCATAGGTTCAAAAGGGGACCCCATAAGGAAAGTCAGGACCAAGGACAAATCCCATTGCGGCATAACGAATGGCTTTGGAGGATATTGATTTAGAAGACCTTTCAAGAATCTGATAACAATAGGGGATTTAAATAAAGATGGTTGGTCTGGAAGACATATGAAGGCTGACAAGGCCGATAAATAACCCTTAATGGTAGCCACTGCACAACCTTTCTGCGCCAGAGATAGAGCAAAAGACAAAACGTCCGATAGATGAGCATGCAAAGGATCAATCTGCCTCTCTCCACACCACGCAACAAATTTAGACCACCTATTAGCGTAGATAGATTTAGTGGAGTGTCGCCTGGCCGCTAATATAACATCCACTACCTCAGGCGGGAGAGAGAGAAGGAACTCAGGTTGCCCCGTTCAATCTCCAGGCATGTAGGTGCAGACTCTGGAGGTTGGGGTGTAGAACCTGCCCCTGCGACTGCGAGAGGAGGTCTGCCCTGAAAGGGAGACGGAGCGGCGGGCACATTGAGAGTTGGAGAAGGTCGGAGTACCACACCCTCCTTGGCCAATCCGGAGCTATTAAGATTACTAGAGCCCGGTCTTGGCGAATCTTCCTCAATACTCGAGGAATCAAGGGTATGGGAGGAAACGCGTAAAGCAACTGGCCGCACCAGGTTATTTGAAACGCGTCCCCCAACGCTCCCTGCATCGGATACTGAAGGCTGCAGAACAACGGACAATGCGCGTTCTCTCGAGTGGCGAACAGATCTACCCGAGGAAACCCCCACCTCTGGAAGATTAAACGGACTTGATCTGGATGGAGACGCCACTCGTGGTCTGCCGAGAAGTGGCGACTGAGACTGTCCGCACGCACGTTCAAAACTCCGGCCAGATGGTTTGCTATCAAGCAAATCCGATGGTCCTTTGCCCAGGACCATAGTCGAAGAGCTTCTCTGCAGAGAAGGTACGACCCCACTCCTCCCTGCTTGTTTATGTACCACATCGTGGTAGTATTGTCCGTTAGGACCTGTACCGACTGACCACGAAGGGAAGGGAGGAAGGCCTTGAGAGCCAGATGTACAGCCCGTAACTCTAACAGATTGATGTGAAACATCTGTTCCTCTGGAGACCAAAGACCTTTGATCTCCAGATCCCCCAGATGAGCTCCCCACCCTAGAGTGGAAGCATCCGTTATGACTGTGGTCACTGGTGGCGACTGCTGGAACGGCTTTCCTTGTGAAAGATTGTTGCTTGCAATCCACCACTTCAAATCCACAGCAGCATCTCTGGAGATCTTGACAGTACCCTCTAGATCCCCTCTGTGTTGAGACCACTGCCTTCTGAGGCACCACTGAAGAGCCCTCATGTGCCAGCGAGCATGCGTGACCAACAGAATGCAGGAGGCAAAAAGACTGAGCAGACGAAGGACCTTGAGGACTGGAACTACCGCTCCATTTCGAAACATTGGAACCAAATCCTGAATATCTTGAATCCGCTGAGGCGGAGGAAAGGCCCGACCCAATGTTGTATCCAGTACTGCCCCTATGAACAGGAGGCGCTGAGAGGGCTCTAGGTGAGATTTGGGCTCGTTCACCGAAAAACCCAGGTCGAACAACAACTGGGTTGTTGACTGCAGATGATGCGAGACAAGCTCCGGGGACTTGGCTTTGATCAACCAGTCGTCCAAGTAAGGGAATACTGCTATCCCCTTCCTTCTGAGTTCTGCCGCAACCACCGACATCACCTTCGTGAAGACTCGAGGTGCTGAAGTAAGACCAAACGGAAGGACCGCAAACTGATAGTGTTGCGATCCCACCACAAACCGGAGATACTTCCTGTGTGACTTGAGTATCGGGATATGAAAGTAAGCATCCTGCAAGTCGACAGACACCATCCAGTCTTCTATGTTCAACGCCAAAAGCACCTGTGCTAGGGTCAGCATCTTGCATACATCGCATTCAAGAATGCGGAACTATCGGCTCCAGGGGTGGGAAAAGCCGGATAATGGGGTGCCTGTCTCGGAGGCGACCCAGACGCCGGCCTCGGCGTCTGCGCCGGAGAAAACACTTGAGGCTCCAATACCTCAATCACCGACGCCTGTCCAGGTGAAGTTGGAGACGGCGGAGAGGGCAACGGCGTCGAAGGATGCGGCGTAACCGTGGGACTGACCTCCCATGTCCTTCGGCGCCGATCCGGAGACCTGGAACGAGTCTCCTTTGAATGACGCCGAGATTCTCTACGGCGCCGGGAGTCTCGATGACGCCGATGTCTTGGGGAAGAAGACTTCTTGTGATGTTTCCCCTTTGACTTGGCCATAAACAGCTTCGCCTCACGTTCCTTGAGGGCCTTTGGATTCATGTGCTGACATGAATCACAAGTCGAGACGTCGTGGTCGGAGCTCAAACACCAAAGGCAATCGGAATGAGGATCCGTCACCGACATCTTGCCTCCACACTCACGACAAGGCTTAAATCCAGACTTCCTCTGCGACATTATTTCCACAGCGAAAGACTACGCAGCAAGATATACACTGTAACCGCAAGAGTAACAGTTGCTCCCTCGAAGATAACCGTTTCGAATGCACGGAAAAAAGGGAACTGACGTCCGCACGTCGTCGAGGACCTCTTATTGCCTGTATGACGTCAGACGGCGTCGCGTGGGCTAGAGTGACGTCCTCGTCGACGTGCGGAGACTAGTAAGAAGATTTCCGTCGAATGCTGGCGCCATGGGAGTATTCATGAGGTGAGGAATCCACAGGTAGTTGTATCCATCAGAAATACAAGTTACTTACTTTCGGTAATGATATATCTGATAGAGACATATTACAGTTGCAGATTCCTTATCTTAGAATTTTCCCCGGGCGTCAGACTGGATCCGAAGATTTTTCTTTGAGCAGTACCTCTGAATGCCACATAATGACGCGGGCGTCGTGGTCGCTGTGATGAAGTCACTGTCGTATATAGGCGCCACCCTGGCGCGCTGATGTCAGTTTCTTTTCACAACTTTCCACCTAAGTAGCTCAGAGACATGAACACTGAGAATGATGTGCCAAAACTAGAGCCTTTAAAGAGAAGTTCCTGTCCCCAGTTCGCAGTGAGGGGAGGATGGGTGGGTCGTTAAGGAATCTGCAACTAGAATGTCTCTACCAGATAGATCGTTACTGAAGGTAAGTAACTTGTACATCTGATAGAGACTTCTAGTTGCAAATTCCGTACTTTAGAATAGAAACCCGAGCAATACCATCCCCAGTGGTGGGTTGCAAACTAAGATCACACTAAAAAGTCGTACAGGACTGCGCGGCCAAAGCAGCCGTCTCTGCGAACCGGACTGTCCAGGTAGTAATGCTTGGTGAACGTATGCAAAGATTCCCACATTGCCACCTGGCAATCCAGAACTGGAGCGCTGCATGCTAATGATGTGGTAGAAGCAGTTGCTCTGGTTGAATGAGCGTGCAAACACTCTAGGGTTCCTTTTTCGCCAAAGCATAGCACATGTTGATGCAGAGGACTTTTCATCGTGAGATGGTCCTCTTCTGCACGGTCCTTCCTTTCTTTGTACCCATATAACCCACAAAAAGTTGATCGTTCTCCTGGAAATCTTTGGTATTATTTAGGTAGAATGCCAATGATCTTTTTTGGATCCAGGCGGTGGAGTCTCTCCTCCTCATTAGAGGGATGTGGGGGGGTGCATAAAAAGTAGGCAAGGTGATTGATTGGCCTACATGAAAAGGTGTCAACACTTTGGGAAGGAAGAAAGCGCTGGTACGAAGCACCACCTTGTCAGAATATGCTGCTAGGAATGGTGGCTTCGAAGAGAGAGCCTGGAGCTCACTCACTCTGCGAGCAGGGGTGATGCCAATAAAGAAGGCAGTCTTAAGGGTCAAGAGCTGTACAGAACAGTTGTGGAGCAACTCAAAAGGAGCACACACGAGGTATGTGAGGACCAAGTTCAAATCCCACTGGGGCATTATGAACGCGATAGGAGGAAACATGTGTGAGGCCTTTGGGGGGAAAAAAATCCCAAAAATAGGAGATTTTAACAGAGAAGGTTGGTTAGGTAGCCTTAAAAACACAGAGATGGCAAATATATATCACTTGAGGGTGCCCAGAGAAGAGCCCTGCTAGGCAAGAGAGAATAAAGAGAAGAAATCTCAGAGAGGAGCAGAGAGGGGATCAATAGACTGGTTGATACATCATGACACAATTTTTTCTAACGCCAGGCGTATACTGTTTTGGTGGAGGGACGCCTTGATACCAAGATGACATTACAGACTTCGGGCGGAAGGTCAAAAGCCATCAACTGCCACCGCTCAATTTCCATGCAAGGAGGCGGAGACTGGTCTGGTTCGGGTGAATGACAGTCCTCTGCTGCTGCAACAGAGGATACTCCCAAAGGGTCACACTGATCAGAGGATCGATGGCCATTCTCAATAGCTCAGGATACCAGACTCTTCATGCCCAGTCTGGAGCCACCAAGATTACTTGGGCCCTGTCTTGCCCGATCTCCTTCAGAACTCTGGGCAGAAGGGGTACTGGCAGGAAGGCATACAGGAGGCCTGAGCTCCACTTGTGATGAAAAGTATCACCAAGCGAGTGCCACCTTGGAAACTCCAACACGCAAAAAGCACATTGCACGTTCTCTGAGGAAGTGAACACTTCTAACCAAAGCTCTCCCCACAGCTGAAAGAGACCACCTCCGGATGGAGATGCTATTTGTGATCGACTATGCATCGACAGTTGAGTTTGTCTGCTCTGACGTTCAGAGAGCCTGCCAGATGTTGAACCACTAGTGAAATGCCCTGGTGTTCCAGCCATGTCCATAGGCGAAGAGCCTCTTGACAAAGGGTCCACGACCCCACTCCACCCTGTTTGTTGCAGAACACCTGCACCACTTTCCCTTTGCGAGAGGGAAGGAATGCTTTCAATGCAAGTCGTATTGCCCGGAGCTCCAAAAGATTGATATGGAGTCAAGACTCCGCTGGAGACCAGGAGGCCTCTGATCTCCGCCTCTCCCATGTAGCTGCCCCATCCCAAGAATTACACATCTGTCACTACTGTGAGATCTGGTTGGGGAAGGGAGAGGGATCTGCTGTTGACCTAATCTGAATTCGACAACCACCACTGCAGGTCTTTCACAGTTCCCTCTGAAATCTGAGCCACGTCGGAGAGATTACCCTGATGCTGTGCCCAATGGAATTTCAGGTCCCACTGCAGATCCTGCATCTGCCACCTGGCATGTTGGACCAGCAGGACACAGGATGCCATGAATCTCAGCAGCCTCAGTTATTCTCATCGAAATGAAGGATAGAGGCTGAAACATCGGGATCGTAGCCCAAATATCCTGGACTCGCTTTTAAGGAAAACTACACTGTGTCCAGAACAGCTCCCATGAAAGGGAGCGTCTGAGAGGGAGTCAGGTGTGACTTAGGCATGTTTATAGTAAAACCCAGCGAATGCAAGAGGTTCGCTGTAGTCTGGAGGTGGGAGACAACTTTCTGGGACGTGTCCTCCTTTAACAGCCAGTTGTCAAGGTAGGAGATGACTGGAAACCCTAACCTGCACAGATGAGCTACAACCACTACCATCACTTCCGTGAATACATAAGGGTCGCTGGTAAGGCCAAAGGGGAGCACAGTGAACAGAAAGTGCTTGTGGCCTACCACAAATCGCAAGTAACGTCTGTGGGCAGACAGGACAGGAATGTGAAAATAGGTGTCCTGCAAGTACAACGCTACCATCAAGTCTCCAGGGCAGAAAGGACCTGAGCTGAGGTTAGCATCTTAAACCTCTCCTCCTTGAGGAACCAGAGATCTAGGATAGGGTGAAGGCCCTTGTCCTTTTTGGGTGCCAGAAAGGTGCGGGAATAACAACCACGACCTACTTCTGGCGCAGGGACCCGCTCTATGGGTCCTTTGGCCAGGAGAGCCTCTACTTCCTCGCAGAGAAGTGCCATATGATCCTCCAATAGATGATCATATGATGGTGGCATGGCTGGAGGAGAAGTCTTGAAGGGAAGGGAGTAGCCCCTACAGACAATTTGCAACACCCACCTGTCCATGGTAATGGATTCCCAGTTCGGCAGGTGATGGCGAATCCTGTTGCCAACTGGGCCCGGATGCTCTGACAGACTAGGAAGGTTTGGAGGCAGAGAAGGGGGCAGGGGTGGACTGGGCAGTCCGCTGGCTCCCTGTTCCATGAGCTCTTGGGATCTAGCAGGGGCTGTATAGCATGCGCGGGTCAGTGGGCAGGTGGAAAGAAACTCGGTTGGGTGCCCCTTTTGTAGCTGCGAAAGGCGGACGGATGATTGAGGGCAAGGAGCAGCTGCGAGGCCAAGGGACCAAGCGGCAGCCTGTAAATCTTTAAACCGCTTGAGTGCTGAGTCAGACTTGTCTCCAAAGAGACTGGTGCCATCACAGGGCATGACCATCAAGAATTGCTGGACATCCCCTGAAAAGCCAGGCGTCCTCAACCAGGCGTGGCACCTCAAGGGCCACTGTCGATGCAACCGATCTGCCTAGTGAGTCAGTTGTATCCAGTTGACAACGTATCATGAACTTCACTGAGTCTCTTCCGTCTGTAATGACTTGGGAGTGAACGGTCCAGCCCTCCTCCGGAACTCAAGGCAGCACTTGCGCAACAGTATCCCAGAGAGAATGGGAATAGCGGCCCAAAAGGTATGCAGTATTCACAGACCGCAGTGTTAGAATGGTGGAAGAAAATAACTTCTTCCCCAAGCTGTCCAGCCTTGTTGATTACCTTTCTGGGGGAGTGGTAGAAAATGCACCAGAGGATGACGAGGCCTGGAGGACAAGGCTCTCAGGCGTAGGGTGTTGGGACAGGAATTTTGGGTCGGTCAGCGCAGGCCAATGGCGGCGGGCAACAGTCCTATTCACAAGCGCCCCTGTGCTCGGTCTCAACCAGGAACCAGGTACCCAGAAGGACGTCTGTAAGTGCTTCATTGAAGGGAAGGAGGGGTTCAGAGCTGGAGGGTCCCAGGCTGAAGCACCTCAGTCATGTGGTTAGTCCTGACCTCCACAGAAGGAAGCTCGAGGTTCAAAACCTCAGCAGCCCTGCCCACTACCATAGAGTATGACGCTCCCTCCTCCGTAGCCACAGTAGGGGGAGAAAGCATGCCAGCATCAGAGGGCGGTGTCCAACCCACTGATGTCACCCAAATCCTGAACCCAGTCCATGTCAGGGACAAACTGGTATTCTAAAGGGTCCAGCAACCCCTCTACACTATCCCCATATCCATACCCATAGCAATAGGGGTCCAGATCAGCCCTGGAAAACAGAATTGGCGTCGAGTGATGCAGTTCCAGCTCCGGGTCATCAAGGATTAGTATGGGATCGACGTAGATTGTGGGCCCAACCAACATCTGGAGCGTCTCGACGTCTGACCGAGCCAGAAACTGATCCGGAAGTGTTCCCTGGAGTCGGGCCGAAGCAGTCGAGTTGGAACCTAAGGGGGCCCTCACTGACTCCCTTTGGCCCAAAGGGACCAAGCGTGGGTCGGTCTGCCCAGATATGAGGCACATGGCGTCAAAATTCCTTAAGTTGGGCAGGGATGTTACTGACTCCCAGAAAGTTGGGGAGGTGCGGAGCAGACCCAGGCGGAGGCTCCGAAGACTGAGGCCTAGACCTTGACAAACGTTTGGCCTTCTTCAGCTTTTTCTTGTGACCCGAATGTCCAGATGACTTGAATGATATAAAGTGGTGATGACCCCGCAACAGGTCTCCTGACCTTCCTCTCGAACGGGAACGACACGGAGTCGAGTGCCAGGCCACCATGAGCTTAAGGGACCACTCCCTCAAAGCCTCCGGGTTCTTGGCCCGACACTTGGAGCAAGACTTTGGGTCATGGTCGCGCTCCAAACACCAAAGGCAGACGAGGCGTGGATCCGTCACCGACATCATTCGATGACAGGAGTCACAGCACTTGAGTACGGTCTTTCAGGACATCCCTCGACGTATCCAAAACTCATCAAAAACTAATCAACAAAAGTGTTGCAGTTTGTCCAACAATGACCGGATCTGCACGTAGGCTGGCTCTGAAAAAAAGTTATGTAAGCGCACCGGGATGGTGCCTACATACGACTGACGTCCTCACAGCGACAACTCCTGTGGAGTCGACAGATGCCACTTAACTGGGTACTGCTCGAAGAAGAATCTCCAGATCCAGTCTGACGGCTGGGAGAAATTCTAAGGTAAGGAATCTGCTACTAGAAGTCTCTATCAGATGTGATCCATCAATCTGTCCTCTACCTATTCAGGAGCTGGCTTAAAGAGATGCCCAGAAAGCGCAACTTCCATACCTTTAGATGGGACCGCTGAGTACTACAAGCATTGGCAAAGCCAATAGGCTTCGCCTTTATCTTTTTTGGCTATGTAACTGGCTTACAAATATTTGAAAAATGTTATAATGTTTGTTTTATTAAATTAAAAACAAACAATATTATAACGGGAGACTGGGTGAGACGGCGGGAGACTGGGTGAGACGGCGGGAGACTGGGTGAGACGGCGGGAGACTGGGTGAGACGGCGGGAGACTGGGTGAGACGGCGGGAGACTGGGTGAGACGGCGGGAGACTGGGTGAGACGGCGGGAGACTGGGTGAGACGGCGGGAGACTGGGTGAGACGGCGGGAGACTGGGTGAGACGGCGGGAGACTGGGTGAGACGGCGGGAGACGAGTTGAGACGGCGGCAGACGAGGTGAGACGGCGGCTGACGAGGTGAGACGGCGGCAGACGAGGTGAGACGGCGGCTGACGAGGTGAGACGGCGGCAGACGAGGTGAGACGGCGGGAGACGAGGTAAGACGGCGGGAGACGAGGTAAGACGGCGGGAGACGAGGTAAGACGGCGGGAGACGAGGTAAGACGGCGGGAGACGAGGTAAGACGGCGGGAGACGAGGTAAGACGGCGGGAGACGAGGTAAGACGGCGGGAGACGAGGTAAGACGGCGGGAGACGAGGTAAGACCAACAAAAGATTTTGCGAGAAATGTGCGAGTGTGTGCAGGCGAATCCTAAAAATAATGAGTAAAGTACGGGGGAGGCACAGTTGTGTCCCTTTAAGAACAATCCGGATGGCAGGGTGACTGGGAGGGGAGAGAACAGGGAGGGAGGATGCCCTTTAGTCTCCAGAGACCTGCCCAAGGGCATGGAAAGTTCTGCTGAATCATGGGAGGCAGCAGGTGAAGGAATGTGTAAGGTGAGCAACATAAACTATAATTGAAGGTGTGGGCTGCATGAATACTAAAAGAAAGAGAAACCTAAATGCCGACAGAGAAGCAGAAATGCTGCTGTAGAGTTGTATACACCAACCTTCTTGTCTGCTAATTCCCATTGTAGCAGTTTCTCCACTTTGGTATACGGCAATTGTTTGATGAATAAATTTTAATGTGAGTTGCTATTACTGAAAGTTTCATTTGTGAATGTGTACGGAATGTGCTTAGAAACTGTTATAGCAAAGGTAAGTAGCTACAGACTCCAATACCACAAACTGCATTATGCTAATTTGACAAAGGTCTCATTTCTAAGGAAAGCTGTGGACTAATACAATTCAAGTAGTAATAAACAAAATGACACCAACATCACCAAATCACAGAAAAGGAACTCTAGATGAATTTTTACAGTTTTACGTAGGAATAGTACCAAAAGGCACAAAATCAATGGTTGAAGTAGACCAGGACTTAGGCACAATTTGACATTGACAGCAACAGTGCAGAAGGAAAACCCAACAAGGATTGTTCCTGTTCAAAGATTTGAATATCCAACTTTAGCCCTTTAAGTCCAATCCACCATTGGAGTGCACTTCTAAAGCACCTGCAGGATCTTAGGTGAGATGCCTAGAGACTCACTGGGTGACAAGGCAGAGGACCAACGGCAAGGTCCAATCCAGGTGCCATTGGTCAGCTGAAGAGTTGCAGGAAAGGCCTCCTGCAGCAAGTAGTATCCCTGTAGCTTGGACAGGAGGTCCATTTATTTGTCCTGGGGCCAAAAGGGAGCAGATCCAATCTTTCTGAGCTCTTCCCAGGTCAGAGTTGGCAAGCCCAGATCTCTTCCGCTCTTGCTCAGGTACTGGACTGTTCTGAAGTGGATGCTTGGAGAGGCCATGTTTATGCCTGGCATAAGCTAGTGGATGAGAATGATTCCTGGGAACAGCCTAACCAATGAGGTAAAAGTTCCCAGGGCCGACCCTACCCACTTTAGGCATCTTCAAGATTGTCAAAGTCTTTGACCACTCTGAACTTGGGTGTTGTGGGTGTGGACAGTATACAGTGATCATATTTTCCTCCCACAAGGAACAACAAATTCCAGTTTTAAGCAGCCACTGTACCCCCCAATAAACCTAGAAACAGACATCTGTTAGAACAAAACCGGGTTCATCAGCAACCAATAAGTGGATATATAAGAATTGTCATGACATCGTGTTCTCTGCCTTTTTGAGCGTACTCCAAAGTCTTATTATGTAAATTCAGCAGTTATCAAGCAGGATTTGACACTAATGCCAAAGAGCATAATCGCAGCCCCCACCCAAAATATTCTGTGAGGAGTCATCTATGCCATTCAGCTCAGCTTATTCTTTGCTGCACAGAAGCATTTCGCACTTATCAAACCTATTCAAATGCTAATCCCTGGTTGGGAGAAGTCTAGGAGCAAATGCAAATTAGCCTCCAGTAATTTACAGACAGGGAAAAGATAACTTCTAAAAGTTTTCATCATCAATAATACTTCTAAAAGATACTTACCCCTAATATTTATTGGATATTGAATTGGCTTTTTAAAAACTATTAAAATTGTATTAAATTATTTTTTGGGCTAGTCCCTTTTCAGAGATCCAGTATTAAGACTTTAATGTGTACTCTGGTTTTATACATACGAGAGTTAAGTCTGTCACAGTGGAAAAATGTCCATGTGGTGTCTAGCACACAAATGTTATTTTAACATTCAATTTGTACATGGACTACTTTAAAAAAAAAACAATGTGCCTCTTATGGGCGACAAGGCCGACATAGGGATGGCATATTAATGTTTAAAAGAGGTTTTGACCTGTCAAAAGTGTTTGACAGATCAAATTGCAGTGTTTTAACTGCCACTGTCAGGCTACATTTTTTAAACTTCCTTACTGTGATGTACAATAACAATAGAAATGCATACATTGGCAGAAAATAAGTGCAAAGTATACAAATTGTGGATACAATGTGTATTTGCACACAGAAGAAATACCAAAAAGGGTTTACGGTGAGACATTTTCCAACACAGATAAAAAGAAGGGATAATACATTATGCCATCTGCATCACTGTCATCCAATCTGGAAGCACGTGGATGGTAGTAGTGTCCACTAGGGTGAACCATACACAGTATGAAAGGGCGCGTGATATCAAACAATTAAAGGTAAAACATTCTCAGACAGTACATGCATAATTGCCCAGGACATGCACGGGCAGCTAATACATAAGTGTAAAGGCAGATATTATGAGAGACAGGATAGTCTGCAAGCGGCAGAAGAGCTACACAAATCTAGAAGCTAGTAGGCCAGGTGTGAACTACAGCAGGCTATGGTACAGACCTCAGACTATGAGAATCGCCCATTTTGCCACACACCATATGTAGGAGAGTAACACCCCTTGAATGGGGGATAGCAGGAGGAGTGCAAGTTACATCAGTAAGGGCACAAAGATAGAACCCAGGATTGCACGGTCACCGCAGCATGGCAAATAGGTGCTGCTGCCCACGAGTATCATTTGTTTACAGGCCTGAGGTACATTTTGCACCATATACTAGAAGTGTATATGCAAGTTAAATATACGAATTAGAAATATGCCAATATAAAGGGAGGCGTACAAGTACTTTTTCAATAGTTAGCAGGTTCAAAGCGCACAGAGCTCTAAAATATATAGGGTTTAGCAAAGGGCGAAAAATACGGGGTGACCACATAAAGGCAGATTTTCTACACCCTACATGACCCCCGAAGATATGTGATAACCGTTTATCTTTGCTTGCCAGTTATAAACACAGTGGTGTCAATTACTGTGATAGTGCATACAAGCAAACCTTGCATATCATCTCTGCAAACTAACATACCATTTCAGGGAAAGCAGACTATTGTTTCAAAACTCCCCTCCTAAAAATACTGAAATACGTAGTGGCGCTTTCGAAACATTCATTTTAGTTATGTTTTCCTGACTGAAAGGACACGGCGTAAACAACTAAAACGGTTCATAAAAATATTTAACAAGACATCAATGAATAAATTAAAGATGCCCTGGGGCAAGTTGGAATGAGATAGTGACGTTTACGTTGATGGCAACATTCTAGAAAAAAGACTAAGATACGATTTTAACATTTTCCTGAGGTGGAGGTACTGGGGAACTTGCTGAGCGAGCGTTAGTTGTTTAACATGTAATGCTCAAATATACTCTCCTTCACGAAATGCATGATACGGCGGATAGCAAGCTTTGTGTGAATAGGGAAAATGATCAATGCCTTCAAGAGGAACACTCACCAGTGGTTCAGCCATCACAACTTCAATTTTCTTTTCTGCTTGTACAGCAAACTCCGCAAAGAGGCTCTTGATGACGTATTCTCCGGGCTTGACATCTGGATCGATAATAATATTCGACATGACGACACTTCTCTTCACCCAGGCGGAGTTGTTGGCGGGGACACGATGCTTTTTTAAACTGCTGGCCGGTGGCGAAGCTAGAGTGGAAGGCAACATATCAGTGATTGGAAACGAAGCATGCGTGCTCCCTACGCACGCATGGACTATAATAACTACGGGTGCACTGCCCACATCAGCTGTAAGTAAATAGAAGAAAAATAATAAACTTAACAGAACATTTCCACAAACCAGCTGCCTTTCTCATCACTAGTCTTTGACCCTGTTTATATAATAAAACATTTTGCCTTTAGTTTTATTAATCCCTGCCCCAACCCCACCCCATCCCCCTAGATTTGCGACGGCCGTCCTTTACTAGTTTAGCTGCGCATAAAAAGCAAAATGTTTTATTATGGATTTAACACAAACTGATGTTTACATGTTTCCTTATTTGTAAATGATGTGACATATGCATTACACTGTTCACCAAACTTACAAGTTAAATATGTGTTTCTTTATTTGTTCGAATGGGACGCATTGTGTTAACACTGATATATCGAACATGTACCTTTTGTAGTAAGCACGGTTATTTTTGTGATCTTTACTTGAAATCATACTTTTGAAAACGTTTTTAGAATTAGCTATAAAATTAACTCAGACAATGATATAACATTTGAAAATGACAAACAAATAAACTGAATTTGAAAATATGTTCTTGAATGAACTTATCAAAAAGTAAAGCCTCTTCATTGTCAGTGTTGATTCACTGGAATCGTCACTTCCTTTTGAAACAACTGATTAGGAAAAAGGAGCGCACATTTACATCAGGTTAAAAAATGATGTTCCTTGCAAGAAGAATGAATGAATGACTAATACTTAAGTTCAAGTCCACTACTTGTAAAGTGCATACTGCTACCGCAAAAAGGGAAGTACTGGCACAGAAGGGAAGACCGTGAACAAGATGAGAAATTATGCATCTTTAAAGAGCCAGGTGTCAAAGTTCTTCCTGATAGAAAGCTAGCAGTGTAAAGTCCAAGAGTCGGGAAGAGAATTCCAGATCTTGATAGTTTAAAAAAAAAAAAAAAAAAAAAAAAAAAAAAAAGTTGACCCCTTATCTGGCTTTTCTTGAGAGTGGCAACCTGCAGGAAGTTAGCACAAGAGGAGTGAAGAGCACCTCCAAGTGTAAGATTCAAAATTCTCTCAATTACTTACCAATGAAACTAAGCAAAGGACCAAGGGTATGTGGTTTTCAAGGTTTTAATGGGTATTTTACACACTTTAGCACCCTTCAAAATCAAAACGACGTGTTCTATTCATGCTATTGAATATTATAGTGTACATTTTATAACACCTGCTTAAAAAAAAAAAAAGGTATTTTTTTAAGCGATGTAAAGTAGACTTACGAATATGCTGACAAGATTATTTTTGAGGGTTTTTTAGTTTTCCAATATACATAAGTACTAGGAACTAACCTCAATACAATATAGCTTGTCAGAGAAGACAGCAGGAATGGAGCAGTAGTTCTACAAGGGAATAATATATCACACTCAAGAATTCTTTCTTATAGCAAGGAATTATTGCAACTGAATTTCAAGTGTGAACCAAAGGAGAATGGCTAGAAAGTGTTAGTAGTATCACACCATTAGATAACGCACTTGGGTGTTCATAGTCATGACTCACAGGATAGAAGACAAAAGCCATGCTGTGTACGAACTGACATTCATAGCATTTATAATTTAGAGACTTGTGAAAAAATGTTCCTCCACACATCCATTCTTTCAACATTCTTGACGTCAGGAGCTAAATGAAAACAGGGTTTAAAACACACATTCACCAGAGTCTGAAACTCCAACACGATAACTGTTTCTTCAACAGCCGCCAACCACAGACACCTTAGTTAGAAAAAGATTACATTGACAGCAGACGATGTTAGAGCAACAATTTACCGTATATTGAGCAAAATGAGGAGCGGGTGAAAAAAAGTCAAAGGGCCTCATTTTGAGTGTGGAGGTCTTGGGACTGCCGCACTCCTGGCAGTCCCACTGCCACATTACGACCCTGGCGGGCAGGACCAACTATAGACTGCAGTCAATGCCAGAAATGTGGTTACGATGATTGGACGGCAGTCTGAGTTGTGGTCAGCCACAAAAGCACTGACTTCAGTGCCACTGTGCACATCACAACTCAGCTTTCCGCCAGCCTTTGCATGGCAGTCACCTCACCATGGAAAGGCTACAGGAATGCCAGTGCACAGGGTGGGGCAGAGGGGCCCCTGCACTGCCCATGGCATGGGCAGTGCAGGAGCCACCCTGTCTTGCACCCCCAGAATGTGCACTGTCTACTTTCCAGACAGTGCGCATTCCAAGGGGGCTGGTGTGCTATGCCACTGGCCTCGGCTCCTTTAAGGGAGCGGAGGTCAATACCGTTACACTGTTCCTGCCGGTCAGCCCGGCAGGAACATCATAATACAATGAACATTGTAATACAACAGGTGGAGGGCACTGGCAGTCCCGTGGTGGAACTGCCAATGTCGTAAGGAGGCTGAAAGCCTCTACAATTGTCAGATTGTAAAACTGTCTAACATGCAATGACCTATTTCAGAGCACCACATATCCCTAGGCACTGACATGTAAAAAAAAAAAAAAAAAAAAAAGAATTTGGGTACATTTCATGTTGCTCACTGAAAAGGTGAGCAGTCCCTCTCTTGGTAAAGGTAATGCAGCCCACAGAGAACATTCGGAAACTAAAATCACTGTCAATCAGGAATGGTTTCTCCAAAGGGGTAAAGGGGGCACTGACCTGCCTGCCAGCAATTATATTGCACACATTATGCCCACTGACAGGATGTCTACTGCTGTGACCAGCTGGGGCTGTGTGCATGTCAGGTTGGCCAGTATTTTGTATATAGCCAGCCTGACATATGCAGTTTAGGCTTTCACAGTCATCACGGTCAGTGAGATGAGGAACCAGGCACCCAGTCCCATCAATCTCGGACTGAGCTCTGTTTGCCTGTCCCAGCCAACTCTCAGTGCTCTTATGGTGTTTACTATTATAAACCGCATGAGAGCCCTGTTTTCATTGGCAGAGGTGTGTTGTGTTACTTTCCCCATGCAAAGGATGCAGAGCTCTTCAGTGCAGCAGACAACACAGTGGATTTTAAAAGAGTTGGTCCGCGGTGTGAAAAGATAAGGCAAGGCTTTTTTTTTTTTTTAAATAATTTGAGTCCTGTGTAATGTAAATGTAACTAGGCCTCATGTTAAGCACTCCCATACTGTGAGAGTTAGAGTTCTCGTTCACACTTGGTAAGAACTTGGGGGGGGGTGGGGGGGACAGACGTGTAACAGCTGCATGATGTAATAGTCTTGACATATCAAACATGTATCCCATGTATGTCCACCCACCATTTGAGGGATACCAGCCACCAATGAAAATATATACATATTAACACAACACAGTTGCTATGACAGCTGATGGACATCAAATCACGTGAATAAACCGTGTCCCTTTGCGTTTTACGAACTTTCAAACTATATACAAGTTTTGAAGCAGCCTGGGCCTCAACGTGTACAAAAAAAAACAACAAAAAAAATGCAAACCATGGCTCTCAACGAAAAGAGAGCAGCAAAATATGTAGTTATATTACATCTTATCTGGTGACATGAAACAATTTACAGTTTCCCACTTTAAGCTCCAAGGTTGCTTCCTTTAGTACGAGGTAGCATTACCAAAGGAAAAACTATAGTAATCTTATTTTTACACTTAACTTGCGTGCTCTAGCATCCAGCTAAGTCAGCAATAAAGGTCTGAGTCTTAGTAAAACAGTTACATTTAGGAGGGCGATTTCACCTAAAGCTATTTTAAAGGGAAATTCTATTATTTTTTTCTATACACTGTTGCACTTACATATAGAAATTACAAATAAATTAAGACCACCAGTCTCCAACTATATGTTGCCAAGCACAATATGGTATTGCCATTGGAACAGAAATGCCAGTTGCAGGCGTCCAGATTTTTAAAGCCAAATAGGATCTCAATTTAGCTTTGCTCGTTTAAAAAAAAACCTTGCACAACAAATAACTTTGGGAAAAGTCAATCTTTCACATTAGTAAATGAAAAATTGAGAAAAGGGCTCCATGTTTAGCTTTGATTTTTGTAAAATGTATATGTAATCTCGTGGATTACAACCAAATGCCACTAAATCTCATTCTTTCTAGCACGCCAGTGCTGATTCCTCATTCTGCTTTTCTGAAGCCTTCTCCGCTCAACTGTATTGAAAGCTGTAAAATACAACCTACTCAGATATTTTTGGATAGGCTACAAGTTCACCATCCAAGACTTTAATTCATGAATGGTTCCTTGAATTGAAGAGTCCATGCCTAAAATCCTTTAAGCAAAAAGGTCAGTACGTTTTGGCACTAAACTTCACCAATACACTGGATCAGGTTTTGTCAAAGACTTCTCTTCATCAACTACCAACGAAAACGTAAAAACTTGGTATCAAACAATGACTCAGTGTCTGGCTGTTGGGAGCACAGCCATGCGCTCAAAAAATCTGTTATTGTACAGATGATATTTTTTCATACCTGAACCAGAGCTGTCAAACTTCCTCAGCAGAGACGTGAATGGGAACTTTAAGGGCATTTGGCCATTCTTTACCGAATATTAATCAGATTATCTTATGTAGTTATTTGATCATGAGTGGATTTCATTTTTGTAAAGTGCTCTATTACCCATTTGGGTGTTTTGGTAGTGTGTCACAAATAACAGAAAAAAAAAGACTGATGATAAAATTATTCACACGTTTCTTAAACTCCGTGCGATATACTTTATCATGCAGTTCAACAAGTAACGCATACCAGGCAGCTCCTGTGAAACAGCCAAATGAACACCATCCAAAGCCTGGGTTCTCTCAAGCATGGAACAGCGAATAAATGTGCAGTCGCAGAACAAATAAGCTGTGCAGGATTTTATATCTGAAAGATGCCTTGAGGATGGGGTGGCAGGGGAAAAGGGAGCAGACGTATAAAGGGCCCAGATTTAAACTAACATTTTTCAAAAGGAAGCCAAGGTGTCTCAAATGGCAAAAATATTGGCTCCCATTTCCTAATTCCAAGCAGAAGACTGGCAGCCTCATTTGTATGATCTAAAACTGGCTTATTTGTTTCTTAGGGAGTCAAAGTAGGACAATATTCAACCAATACAAGTGGTATTTGTAGAGCGCACGGCTACTCAGCAGAAAGTCCCAGCGCTAAAGGTTCTTTGACCCTTGAGCCGAAGAAATAAATTAGACGGGTTGATAAAATAGCTCTGTTTTTAGGCTTTAAGGAAGCCTTCACCTTTAGTGGCACGCAGGTGCAGAGGATGGGCATTCCAGCCACAGGCGGCAAGGACAGACAAAGAGGTGCCTCCCCATTTCTTCCTCCTGATTTTTGGCGCAACAGCCAGTAGAGCATCCGAGGAGCACAGAGTTCTTGCTGGATGGTAATGTCTATTGGCCAGTTAGCCAATACCTGATCTATAAAGATTTCTATGGGCCAACACAAGCCCCATGAAATTAACTCTCTCCAAACCGGCAACTAATGCAATTCTTCAAGTTGTGCATGAATTGGATTGTTTCTCCAGAGATTAAGGAGGAGCTGGACTGTGGCGTTCTTAACCACATGGAGTCTCTGAAAGTGGCACAATGGGATACCCCAATAAAGTGTTGGCATAGTCCAGTCGAGAGGTTATGAGGGAATGGATTATCATTTTCTAGCAGTGTGAAGGTGGCAAGAACAGAAACTTTAAGGATCCAAGAAGGCCAAAACACGTTCCTAACCACACTGTCCACCTGGGAGCTGAAGGACAGTTTATTGTCGAACTTCATCTCAAGGTTATGTACCACCGTGACAGGGGTATGAGGAGGAGCAGAGCTGGGCCAATGTTCACTGCTCCAAGAAGGGGGAGGGATGGCCAAGACTAGTATTTTGGTTTTACTGGTATTTCACTGAAGATAGCAAAGGCACATCGACGGAAGTACTGCAGACAGACAAACTTCAAATCTATTTTGGGCAGTGGGTATATTACTGTCCAGGTAAGGAGTGTCAGCGTGTTGTCAGCAACTGATACCAACTGCACATCTGTTCGAAAGAGCTAAACCAGGCCAAGGCGGCCTCACCTATTCAAATGTCCCTCAGTCACTGAGTGAGGACAGGGTGGGAAAATGTATTCAACAGTGCTGATAAGTCTAAAAGCAGTACAGCAGCTTGCTTCCCTTTGTCCATTGCCAGTTTGATGATGTCAGGGATCTTTACCAAATTAGATTCAGTGCTATGCCCAGGGCGGAAGCCCATTAGTGATGAATGCAGCAACTAGTTGGAGTCCAAATACTTGGGCAAATGGGCACTGATCAGTTTCTCAAGAAACTTTGAAAAGGCCAGCAGCAGTGATTTGGGTCTGCAACTGGCCAGGATAGACTTATCCACCAAAGGTTTTTTCAGCAACGGAATTAGCTTAGCGTTTTTTTTTTGTAACAATTAGGGACAGTGGACTGATGCAAAGAGTCACTTAAAAGAGATTTAGGAATGGAATTAATGGCCCTATGCCTGGCCACTAAAATATGAGTGGTTCAAGGATTATCTGGGGATCCCGAATTGCAGGACTTGATGGCTTTCTCAGAGTCCTTTAAAGAAACAGTGGTGAATTCGGTCATGGAGCAGGAGCATGTGGTCAAAACCGTCAGAGACTGGTCCCTAAAGTGGATGGTATCAGAAGTATTATCAGTTTCTGATACATTAAAAGTATCAGCAATGATCTTGATTTTGTTATTGAATTAATCCTACAGATGCAAGCATAATTTAAGGGAGGCTTCAAGGGTTGTGCTAAGGCACTAAGCTTTAAAAATATCTTGGCAGTCTTGTAAAACTCTCCTGGTTTATTGCCAAACATGATAATTTCACTGGCAAAGAAGTTTGCTTGGGCTCCTTATTCCTTGGTGGAGGATGTGTATGCTCCTTTTTTGTGAAGTTCCTAGTCAGCTTGTCACCAGTTTGCACCAGGATCTTCGACGAAATCTTTTACATTATTGGTGCATCTTCCTAAACTCCTCACTGAACCAAGGAGCTGAAGTACAACTTAGGAGGCCAGACCCTATCTTAATGGGTGCCACCATGTCCGCCATATTTCCTAATCAGGTATCAACTGCCTGTGCATCCACCTCAATAGCTCCAATCTAAGAAGAGATACTTTTTTTTAGAATGGGAGTAGTCTCCTAGTGGTGGTATTAGCCCAACTTCGATGGGGTAAAGAAAGCTTATGTCTTCTGCTTATGGAGCCTTGCTATTATCTTCAGCTGAAATATACTGTTGCATGTCCAACTAAGGGTTACATGCGACAGCTGATACTTCAACACAACAGTTAGAAAAGATAGGGTGAAGCATGTGACCTGCAAAATGGGTAGGTTGGTCCACAAACTGCTTCAAATTCCAGTTAGACATGGTGTCAATAAGAAGACTGGTATGATGATCATCAATCTTATCGAATATTTTACGTGACATTTGGATAAAAAGTCTTCTACGGAGGACAAAAATTCTCCAGCACAGCCACGAGGGCAGTAAACCAGAGCTCCCGCAAATGATTTGCTTTCTGAGGGGGAAAAAGTCAGAAGCCCAAGGATTCGGCCACCTGGAGTTTGGTAATTTTAAAAGAGATACACTTTAGGGTTTGTTTAATAACAATGACAACACCCTCACCTCTTTTGCCAACTATCTTGATGGAATACTATATAACTCTCCGGAACAGATAATGCTATATCTGGCACAGAGCTATCACTCCTCCATGTTTCGGTAAGAAAGAGGATGTCTAGGTGGTGCTCCCTAAAAAGCTTGTGAATGTGAAGTCTATTCTTGTGGAGGGAGCGAACACTGCAAACACTCATGTGGTTCAGGCAGCATTAGGCAAAGTTCATAGTGCACTTTAGTAGTGGGTGCATAGTGTTTTCAAGCAAAACGACACCAGGCAACTTAGCACCTACACCTTTTCCCTCGGTCTTCCCTATGTGTTCTTCTAAGTCACACATACTTGGAGCCAGGCACTCCATGATTTTACACGTGAATATCCACTGGGGAGTAACTTAAATGCTGACCCAGGTGAGAGGGAAATTGGGGAGCATGGCAAGTTTAGAGCATGGGCTAAGAGCACAGAGGCACAGATGGGTGTGTCTTCAAGGCACCCGATGTGTGCGCACACTGGCTTTTCTACTGAAGACTAAGGAAATCCCCTGCCCACAGCTAGACCACTAACTAATCAAAATCGCAGCCAAAGTGGTGAGCGATATCTAGTAATGATGCTGTCTGACCCCCCCCCCCCAACACCTGTCTAACGTGCTATGTGCTAAGGCGAGAGAGAACAGGCCCCCACTAAATAGCAGGACAAGAAGTATGCAGTCAATTTGTTATTAACACTGCCAGGAGAAAAAAAATAAAGCAGAGGCACAATGCTCTGAACACAACGTTTTTGTGCCAGCAACTGCAGAGTCAACACGTAAATGGAGTGAAATAAAAAGAAGTATTGAAATAATTAGGTCCTGTAACAATAAAATCACACACCAGTTTTACCTATCATTTTTTAGTACTGCCAGCATACAAAACCATAACATCAAATAAAATCTGCTAAAGGGGCAACACAGAGGTTAAAAGTGCAGGACTAAGTGCTGACCCTCAAGAGACTACATATTTGAGATCTTTAAAATCATATTTCACAGGAGATAATGAGACGGCCTGAGATCAATTTGTGAGAAATTGCTTGGGCACTGTCTCCCATCTCCAGCAAGACGAGTTAACAGGGAGTGGAGGGAGACTATTACAAGAAAATGCTAATCTAAGCAAATGGCAGAATAACCGGTGCCTGGACATTGTGATTTTATTTAGGACTGCAGTTAGTACTGATTCCGTGTTTTAATTGATCCTATAACCCAGTGGTTCCCAACCTGTGGTCCGGCGACCCCTGGGGGTCCACGAAGTCTCCTAAGGGGGTCTGCAACTACTTAGAAAATTAAATAATATTAACAGATTAGGTCCCTAACTTTTAGTAATGACTCAGTGTGGGATTCCAATAAACATTCAGTGGGGGTCCCCGGGCTCCAGTACTGACAATGTGGGGGTCCACAGAAGTCAAAAGGTTGGGAACCACTGCTGTAACCAATTTAATGTGTTCCAAAATTACTGCTTGCTTCCACATGAGTTTCGAGAATTTTCACAGTACTGAAAGTGACAAGACAAGTCTGAAGTGGAAAGGATTTTAAGATAAACCTTTTTATATTACATAAGCAGGTTAATCAAGGCTTGTTTCCACTTCCTGGGGCTATGTCAATCTCAAAACATTGATTTAAATTGAGTGCAAGATGTCAGGAAATTAGAGGAGCCCATAACCTTAGGTACCTATCTGGGCGAGGACTAAAAGACAACCCTGATGTATGGGTAAACATTTTAGTTGAGATCCAAGATTCTTTGTAATAGGTTGAAAGCAGGGCAGTGAGGGAGATGTTAACTTGTGCCTCAGCTTCCTGGAAAGTAGGTGGCACATTTAGACATCCTTCTATAATATCCAACATCTTATGAAAGAAACTGGAGCGGTGAGAGCTTTCTAAAATGTTTAGAACAAGCTTTCCCTACCCTCATATCTTTAATGGACATGAGGTGTTTTTCTTTTTTTTTTTATGTAACTTAAGCATTGTGTGGTAGCACACAGTCATTTGAAAACTACACATTAACATTGAACTGGCTACTAATTTTGAACAATCTATTTTACTGAAAACAATCACACAAATGATAAGGTGTGGAAATCGAGTTTCAGTGAATATTGATCATTTTCGCACCACCAAGTGTGATGATTTGTTTTGATCCTATTAGAATCTTGGCTTCCATCACACAGAAGTAAAAAAAAATGTGCTATGTTTTTGCTTTCTTAACTGCTTAATAAATGCAGTAAATTTATATTCTGCCCCGTTACAAAAAGAAAAAAATATCAAACCCTACAGCTTTTCCTTTCATACTCCCTGCAGGTTTCTACCATAATATACTTTACTTTTTCTGACTGCAAAGTGAGAGGAGTTTGTGAACACCAATTCACATATACATACATACATACATACATATATATATACACACACACATATATATATATACATATATATAAAATAGCCAATTTGTCAGAAGACAGCCTGACATCTGACCTCTGTCTTAAAGCACAGCAAATGTGAGAAGATAAATACAGATTGATTTTAAAGGAATCTTTATTTAAATGGGCCATGACTCACTGGTGTGTCGCGACACAGTTCAGGATGGTGTAAGTCAACATAGCACGCTTGTGAATGTGTCCAAATGAACGCACACATCATTCAGTGGTTATTGAAACTGTTAGAAATAGTACATTCTCTTCTATTTGGTGCTTGTAAAATACAATTGTCATAAATATCAACAAAAATAACCTAATGCAGTAATTTATTAGCCAATCACAACTTACTGTGGGGGTTCTTCTAATTAATGGTTTATTATTTTTGTCTCACCTCATCTTGCATTATTCAAAATCTACAATTATGTAAATTAAAAATAAATCAAAGTAAAAAGGATAAAGGTCATATACTTCAGTGGGTGCCGGAATGCTTAAGTAAGAAGCGAGATGCAATTAATCTTAAATACCGTATTTGGTTCTGTAGGCAGAGTATGACCCTGAAAAAATAAATAATAAAAATAAAAAAATAAAAATGTGCTTGCATTCAATTTAAGAAAACATTTTAATTTAATGCATTAGTAAAAAATGCACGTTAAAAGCACGTTTCACCCACTCTTAGAGCCACAAACCAACAGATTTTATTTCACAGCAGACTTTCCAGTGAGTGGTAGATTACTTAAGATCTTTATGCCTAGTAAGCGAGAGCCACTTGCAGGACGCTTGCCACCTACAACATTTGTTTAACGTCCATTGGCACTTCATTATTGTTAACCCAACAAGGAGTTTCACATGCAAGATGCCTTCAGAGTGGTGATATGGTTAATGTGTCCAGCTGTGAAAACAAATTTGGTCCCTGCCTCCCCAATTTATCAAAATGTGGGTCACTGGATATATCACCATCTGTTGTGTTAGTCATCTGTTACTACCTCAAGAGCCACTATTATTAAATGCGATGTGTTTTAGTGGTTAAGCTGGCGAATTTGGAGTTTCAACACCAGGGTTTGAATCCCAATCTTGGCACCTCACTGAAGGTCATACATTTCAAAGTGAGTTGCCCAGAATTGTAAATCAGTGAAATGTAAATTAAGTGTGCAACTCCAAGATTAAACTATATATATGAGCATCCCTGATAATGTACAGTGATCCAATGTTCCTCCAATAGACTCATGTCCTAGAAATCCCAATACATAGTTAACACAAAAGCTGACATATTAAATTAAAACAAATTAAGCCACCTTACCAAACTTTATTGCTAGCCCAACAGAAATTAAATGGAAATAAATTTTAATTAGTAACCTCTACTGGACACTAACCAAATTCTGAAGTAGAAATTAAATCAAATTAAATTAACTTAAATGGTAGCCACAAAATAAACACTTTTATCTTTAAATAAAATCAAAACTAATGTACTGTGTTACCCAACCCTAAAACGTAATGTAACACCTAGGCCCAACATCAATTTAATTAACTGTACTTTCATTTAATTTAATAGGGCTAATGCAACCCCAACCCTAAAGTTAATTAATTTAAGTAACCTACAACATATCCTAGTTGATATAGCAGCAGTCTCTGTAGGAACATTTTCCATACTGTGACAAGTTTGAGGAAGTGTCTCCAATGTGGTTTTATCATGATGTAATGGATTGGCGGTAGTGGTGATGGCACTGTTTATAGTTGTCTTATTGGCTACATAAATGGGAGGCATCTATAAATTGGCTTACTTCTGCTTTTAGGAGCCAGGTAAAGCAAATATTCAAACGTGACAGTTTTTTTGTCTAGTATGTCCACAAATGAATACAATATACGAGTACAGAGCCTGCACACAGACCCCCTTCTCAAATACTTTTAATATTTCTTCTGGATGTTCAGTTGCATAAGGCCACCTACTCATTACAGAATACTTGCTCTATCCAGTGTGACTGCTATGTGGTAGGAAGAACACACTATACAACAAGCACTGGCAAAGGAAATAGGGCTAGCGTTGGCTGCCAATCCTTTAGCTTCACCCTGGCGTATTAGAGGTCCTGTCCATCAGGCAATGCAAGCTGTCTGGTTGCAAAAAAAACTATTTTGGGCCTACTAAGAACTTACAGTGGGCTTCCAGCCTGCCCATTGCTTGTGTTTGTGTCTGGGAGATAATCTCTGTGCTATCCTTTTGATTAGCTGACTTCTATCCTCCCACTGCTCCTTTTTAGGAACCAGTTCCTGATTTTTGGTTAGGTACTCTGTGAAAGTGTGTGGGTTAACTAACTCCCTCCTCCATGTGCTTCTCCCCACCATGCTCAGACTAGCTCTCTCTCAGGTACCCCTCTTGCTCATGTACTTCTCCTCCTAGCGCCCATGTTGCGCTCTCTCACTTGTGTGCCTCTCCCTTCGACCCCTGTGTTTCTCTTCTTGTGTAACTTTTCCCCCTTCCACTCACCCATCTTATTTTATTGGTACCACATCCACTGCTGCATTCACTGCTTTTCTTCTGGGGATGGCCAGGCTACTGTAACCTCTCCCATATAAAAAGGACCTTTGTGATACTCCAAATTTTGGAATGGTAAAAGTAAAAAGAAAAAAATAAAGGTTTACTTGCCTTGGGTGCGTGCATACTTGTGTGATGATGAATGGGCACGCACACAATATCAACATGGCATAGCTGAGTCGGTAGGCTTTTTTTTTTATTTTCATTTTTTATATTTGGCCGATGTTGAATAGCATCTGCAAAAATTATTTTGGCAATGCTGTAAAGCATTGTCAAAGGGTCCTGACAAAACAAAAAGGTCCCTAAGTATAACATTTTGTTTTGTTTTCACCCAACCATAAAAAAAAAAAAAAAAAAAAAAAAAAAAAAACTGTTTAGGCAACAAGAGCAAGCATTGTTATTTTAATTTCTGTCACTGATGAGAACTACTTTGTATGGGGGTGTACTCTTTGCCAAAGAGTAGAATGCTGTCACTCAGTGAAGTTAGCCAATGGCTTAAGCGGGCTGACCTTCTGTTGTGAGTGATTCAAATACATACAGTCACACACACATGGCCATGAAATGTGGGAATTTTTATTTATTTTTGTTTTATCAATCTGAAATTTTGAGTAGCACAAAAGTCCAACATGCAATCAAAAGGTCTTGGCTAATGCCAGTCTTACAAAGGCAGCATTCCTTATTTCTAATTCCTTTCCTTCTCTCTGCTGGAGTCCCTATTTTCTATCTCTTCTGTCCTTACTCTGACTTCGAAGCACACAGACTACCAAATGTATATCACAATGTAAAGTAGGAGTGCCTGATGATGCAAAAGGTGATGCAGGGAAGGGAGATTAGGTACTGGGTGATGTACCATTGGTAAAGGTTTACAGGGTCAATTCCTAGTGGGATGAAGAGTATAAATGTAGGCTTAAAAGGCGCTAGATCAGTACTGACAAGCTCCTAAACCTAACAGTTTTTCAGACCATACAACAACTCAACTAAGTTTTCAAATGGGGAACATCCCTTGATGTCGTCTTGGTTATTTAAATTAAAAAAACAAAAAAACACTGCTATAGGATAGAGCATGGGTCCGCGAACTAAATGGCTCAACAAATGATTTAAAAGCAATTTAGGTTCAGACAACTTTGTGTCATTTTGGGTCAGTATAAAGCAACTTTGTGAAGTCAAGTAATTGAGTTTTCTTCAATGTGAAAACAAGCCAGACAGACATTGACAGTATGGAAAAAGAGCCAGATCTCTATGCAGAACTTTATTCATAATAATTCAATGGAAAATTAGGGTACTGGATGAAGAAAAATAGATGCAGCAAAGTATTTTTTTTTTAAACCCTGGAGAATCTGCTTAGTGAGAGGGCCTCTGGGCAATGACAAGAAATAAGGAAGCACACGTAACAATTGCCTGGGTGACCAAAGTCAAATCAATTAAAATAATGAATCACCAATAATTCAAGACCCCAGTTCAAATCTAATTAACAGTGATCCCAAACAAATACAGAACACTCTTCTCCAACATTTCAAAGATATACATTGTGCCAACATACACCAAAATCAAATAAGCAATTTTGGGCACAACTAAAATTCCTAAAGATTACACGAGAAGTGTACAGTATTAACAGCACATACAGTAGAAAACAAAATTGATTCTTGCCTGGGAGCTCTAGTTAGTGACAAATTATGTGCAAGTGACAGATTCCCATCCTTGCTGTACAAATTCTGTACAGAGCTTAGAGAGCCATTATTAATACTTTTGCAATCTAATATTATTGTGAGGGCAAGTCCCTGACTTTTTATTGATACCCTTGAAGTAAGCTTTTTGAAGAAAAGATAAGAATCCAAAGGGTCCAAGTTCTTATACGCCTATTAGTCTATTACATGCAACTATAGTAGTAAATGTTCAAGGATGATTGATGCATATAAACCATTTAATATGGTCAACAGCGATTGGTTAGCTATATTGGTCATGTCTGGTTTAGCCCATCAAGTTCAGACAAATTAGCAAAAATTTACATAGGCACGCTTCAGCTTCAATAACTCATTTGGGGTTTTGGTATCCATCACTTTAAAGTAATTCACCCATATCAGTGGTTATAAGTTCAACTACACAAAAATGCCAACTTTGCTATTTAACTAATCATTATCAGGGCTCGAAAAATCATTACAAAATGTTACTAGACCTGCAGGTCAAGTAACTTAAATAATCTACTAGACCTAACTGTAATGTACTTGACCCATAAATGGCTCTCAAATTGTGAGATCCTAGGCAAATAGTTTAGAGAGTCACCTTTTTCTTAATTCTCAAATATGATTGCACCTTCAAATATGTGAGCTCAGCATCTGTGCAGTAAAAAACAACCTCTTGTTTCATTACGTAAACTAAAATTTTCTGCATGCAGCACAAGAATCTAGCCCACATACCCATGAGGTCTAGCCCACATAACCTAGGACTTCTTTTAGTTTACTAACAATATTGCCATCAGGGCAGGAGTGTTTCTCAGTTTTAATAAATATATTACTAAACCATGATGTGGTAACATACTGTCATCTACACAGTAATTTTCCATGAAATGTCCAAAAATTGTTCCACTAACTTGCAGCTTTACTGATACAACTATGTAGTGTATTAATCTGTGAAAATTGGGTTTCAGAAAATATTTTCTTTGCACATCAACATGTAAAGTATTCGGATTTGTTTTCATCCTATTAAAATATTTTTGCATTGCACAAATATAAAAAAGGGCTTTCACAACCATTGAAATATATTTTGAAATGTTTGCACAGTTGATTTAGAATGTAAAATAAAAAGATATAGTGTCAGGATTTTCCTAACACGCAACATTCAAATGACTAAGCAGCTGGGCACACAGTTCAACTTACAAAGTCCTGGAAGTCTGCAGTTAGAAGGAAAATTAATTGTAAGAAAGACTGACTTTTGACCTCTGTCTGAACACAGAGCAAATGTGACATAAGAACAAGATTTAACGGCATTTTATTGCCCTTTCACTTTTCAACTGAACAGAACACCTGTTCAGTGTCAACTTCCTTGCCAGAAGGAATGAGCAAGTATTAAAAACAGCTTGACCTGATCAAATAATACTGGTCTAGTGGATTTTTGGAGCCCTGATTATATGTGCTGCCCTGCCAATTCAAAATGAATTTTAATAAGAAATGGAGCTTTAGTTCTTTAAGTATTTAGGGATCCATGTCACACAATTATCAAGAGATAGTTGATCTTAATTATATTCCATTAGTTTTAAATATGAACAACTCTGTTCAAATCGCAGTCACATCCTCTCTACCTTAGAGGTAGAGCTGCTTGTGCGTGAACTAAATTGTATAATCGGATACTTTTTATTTCTCACTTTTTTTTTTTTTACACAGATCGTACAAATGGTTCAGGTCTTATTTGGCACTATCGGAGGCCTTGAAAAAGGCTAGCAAAATTGGAACTAGGTAACGAGACAGTGGTTTATCCATGCTCAACTTAAAACTTTAGCAGTTTACCGCCTCAGCAAATTCCCTCACTAATTTACATTATCAGTATTCTTACCATTAATGAAACATTTATCATACTCATGGCTGCAGAAGAAGCAATTTGCTGAATGACTTCTCCAAATAAAATAATTCAAAATTTCACCATAAGACTATACAATCACAGATTTTAAGAATTAAAGATATTTGCAAGTTCATTAATGCTCTCACTTGATTGTAAACAGACCTGTTTATGTAGCAATAAAAAGGTGAGAAAAGATTAGTCTTTGCTATAGGAATTGTTTTTTTAATTTTTTACTTCAGATAATAATTGGGCCTCTTTAGATCAAATGTGACCTCTAATCGCTAAAAAGGACGTTTGCCATACGTTCTCATACCAGCAAATCAAAAAACTGACATCAGCCCTTATTTACAGGCTCACACTTTGTTACATAGCATAAAAGCTCAGTTTAATGAAATGGGTTGAATGCATTCATAGCTAGTATATGAAATTTCAACCAGGCTTATAGGACCATTGGCTTCATTATTCTTAATTGATAAAGGGCAAAAGATCCAAGTATCAAACTCGAACAAAGTTTAGTCTGTCTTTAAACTACTTTCATTTTCAGCCAAAAGACTTCTTACTCAGGCTCTGATACTTTCACATCTCGATTATGGGAACGTACTGCTCCCGAGTTATCCTTCGCATGTTCTAATGAGACTTCAGGTGGTGCAGAACGCTGCTGCTCGCCTACTCACAGACACCCCCAGACATTCATCTGCCACTCCAGCCTTGGCTTCCCCACATAGGCTTCCGAATGAAAAACGCATTATTTTTAAAGCTATGTGTTTTATTCAACGAGCCCTTCGAAACAAGGGTCCAGTCTTCCTAAGATGAATGATCACCCCATATGCCCCCCGGAGAATACTCAGATCTTCTTCAGCTTTAACAAACTCCTTTTGTGCTAAGAAAGTTAGATGGGGGGGAGGGGTAGATCCTTCGCCTGTAGAGCAGCGAGGATCTGGAACTCCCTTCCCTTGGAACTTCGTCATGACATGTGAGAGTATTATTTACGTAGAAAATTTAAGATTGTATTGTTCACTGTTTAGCTCTGTTCCTCTTACCTAGTGATCTTCCTCAGCGCTGGGAGGCCTTCGGGTAGCCATGCGCACTACAAATCCTCAAAACTAAACTAGTCAGAACTGCATTCTACAATCATTTATTCTGGTAAGCTAATTTTCGACTTATGAACCTCTTTTCAAGGTGGCTGCTTTAGTATACACCACAAGCACTCAAGAAACTTTGCTTTAGTATTTCCTTATATGTTGTAAATACTTTAACAATAGCATTAGAAACGGGTGGCATGTGGCTGGCTCCTACCGCCAGCTTTCTAGTTACTGGAATAATATTAGTAATTTTATCGGTAATCAATTACATTTTCAGATCCAGTTAGATCATAAAACCATTTTGGTAGGCTCCTTGCTGCATTTACCTGACATGGGAAAACCCAGAAGGCAATTTGTGTTAATAGACATTTCTCTTGCTTTTTCTTGAATTACGGAATGCTAGAAATCTTCTCAGATACCCACTTTTCAACACTGTTAACTTCAATAGACATGGTGAAAAACAACTATGTACCTTACAGATGAAAGACCTTACGAAATGTCAAAAGATATAGAAATTTCTTTCAGAAGTTTTTTTTCATAGCTAATTGTTCATCAAATTTATTACGGCCTTAATTTTGTCAAAATGTGTAAATTAAGGAGTTCATTTAATCATGGTTGTATTCTATTCATGCCTAGTCTATTCATGTCCACATTTGAACATTTCTATTGCTGAATACCATAGTTATAGGTTTTTAATACTGTACAACCACATTTTTCATCCAAAAAAGAAAGCTTAATTATTTCCTCTTCATTACTAATCTACGAACTTACAGCTACTTTCTTTGAATACTGTGAGGAGAAGCCCATACTTGGACCAGTGATAAATATGTACAAATGCAGACATGGTGGAACTACTAGGGAACTACTTTAAGTATGCATGTGTTCCCTGCAGAAGAGAAAAATTAAGTTGTTAGCCGATGGATTAAAAGGTTTGAGAACGTCCCCATACTATAGGAATGAGACTAATGAGTTGACGAAAAGGGCAGGCCAAAAATTCCACATAGGTATAATAGATTATATGTAATAATATATATATATATACACACAATTTTAGTACAAATCAAAAGGTTTAGGCTACCCCAGACCGAAAAAAACTAAATGAAATGCGAGCACAAAGGGAGAACTAGAATGAGAAAGGAGCTGCATTTCAACAATTTGGTGGGCAGTAAGTGTGGGGTACTGACTAGCATAGACTTCTATAGACAAAAAGCGGAAGCTCCTTGTGTAGTCAGATAGTCCGGATAAAGAGCAGGGATAGAACCGGTTGAAAGCTGATGTTGAAACACAACTAGGGTTAAAAGATCATAGATATCTGTGGAATCTGTACAATTTAAGAACATAAGGGGAAATAGGAAAATTAATATGGGTTCCTAGCTGACATCAACATTTCTACTCCGCTTTCTAGCAGAGCAGGGCCCACCGGAAGGCCAAATCTCTCCTTAGTCTTGTACCCAATGCTAACTGGGAAATGAGCAGAACAGAATGGAATTCTGAAATATGAATAGGGAAGGAGTTTGAAGAGTGCAACAAAATGTGACATCTATCCAAAGACCTCATACAAGCAGTCATTATGATCATCCCTATTCGAGGCAAACAGTCCCTAAATTGCAAGTTATAAAGACCAATCACATTAGTAAATATGTATGCCAAAACCTTAGCTAATTTCCTTATAAAATTGTGATGCGAGTGAAAATTATTATATTCAAAGGATCTACTAGGATTGACTCAAGAAGGATTTACAATGGTCTGTGGCATATCTCAGTAGAGACCACAGTGCCAAACACTCGAGAGGGAGAGGAATTCTCCTTCTTTTAACTTTATACAAAGTTCTGAGACTGAGTGGACATTTCAGAAATGGGTGGTCTGCTTATACAGACCGTGAAACAAAAGTGCAAGTGCAAAGAATCTATCAATGTCCATTAACTTAAAGACAAGATGGGGCCGACTTCTCTTCCCAGTCCTTTGGCTTGGCCAAAGAATCCCCAATACAAAAGATTGTGATACATGTGTTATCAAAAGAGCTTATTTAACCATGAGTAAGCAAGGTTACGATGAGTCTGTACTTAGTCAACGTCATTATTTAAGTGGATGATGCATGACTTACAAAAGAGTGAAAGGTGAGGTACTAACCGCTGTGGTAAAATGAAACAAAACTCTGTAGGCTACAACATTACGGTTTTAGCCATACTATAAAGAGAAAAGTCAAACTTTTTAGCAATATATTTAATTTTTTTTTAAAAAGAGAAGTAAAGAAGAATACGGTACTCAAGGGTGTGCAGAGAGGAGCAATTCCAAAGATGCCAGCAGCTAAAAGACTTTCCTTTACATGACAAAGGGAATTGTTTGAAAGAAAGCTATACACTGTTTGAGACATTGACATTACTATTCGATGAAATCAATTGTAGCCATTTTACAAAGTTATGTGTGTTATTGGTCTTCAGCAATAAGTAGAAAAATAAATCCTGCATCTCCTTGATGGATATTTATGCTTTTTATCAAAGATATTCTCAGCTGCTGCACTTCACTGACAGAAATATGGTAATAAGTATCAAAGATAGGACCTACTTAACAGTTCAAACCTTAAATGCCCACAACCCAGAACATCAATTGCTTTTCAAAACAATTATCAGCCGACCAAGATGACCAATGGCTTCGTAGTCAGAGAATGGAAAGGTATTATGAAAAACAAATACCACCATCTTTTACATTTTAATTCACATACTTTTCTTAAATTTAAACACATAAATGCAATAAAATATGTACCAAGTAATCACATTTTAACAACTGTCATTACTCTAGGGCATCAGCAAATATGTACATCAACGTGAAGAGACTAAGTGCAATAAGAGTGAAGGCCTGAACAACAAAAGGCAGAATGGTTAAATCATTCCACTACTGTTCAAGGAAATCGAGAACTAAAACCATACCAAATAGAAAGCAATCAACAAAGTAATACATTCACACAACTGAAAACACTACACATTCACATCAGACAATGAGCAGTTTGTTTATAATGTTTTCATGATTTAACTGTGTTTGACTGTCGGAAATTTGTGAGCGGCGTCTGTTGTGTTGTATGAAAGAAGCATCTCAACCAATGAAGGCAAAGGATTTGGTCGTTTTTGGGCACTCCACTAATTTTAGGATAAGGTTTACAGATTCAATTGGTAAATTAACACTTAAAATTACAGCTCAAGTAGCACTATATGTAAGATAATACATAAACGACAGTGGATGCAAATATGACAAAAATACTGAGTGCAAACAAATTTGGCAGCAAAATCATAAATGAGAGCCATTAAAAAGAGTTTTACCTCCACCCACAGTCGAATAGAAGGCATAAGTGGAAACTTTAACACTATCTGCCAAGATGCTTTATCTAACCAGTAAAAATGCATGTTCCAATGAAACGCTATGAAATGACAAACCAGTATTTTATCTCCACAACTGATTGTTGGTTTGTGCTCACTATGTACATCAATGCATTCTTAAAATGTAGAAAGTCTATCAATAACCTGGGAACCGACAAATGACTAATTGCAAAATAAGAATTATTGCACTTGAGGTCTATTAATGATGGATGAACATGCTACGCAGCTCTGTGTACCAACAATGGAATGCTGAACGGTTTTGAATTGGTGTTCTGGCTGTAATCAAATGATATTCCCACACAGTAATGCTTAGTACTCAATTAAATCAAGCATGTACAATCTGAAAAGCATAAGATCTGCTAAAAAAAGTAAAAACATCAATAAACAGAATAAAAGTTTTAAAAGTCTACCCTGTTATAGCATAAACAAATACTCTGCAAAGCATGTAAGCTACAGCACACCAAACAACTGATCCTGCTACCATTCTGACAAAAAAGGCAATGAACTTTTAAGAAAAAAAAATCCCAAAAGCTAACTGACCATCAGCTTCGATGAAACAGGTCAGTGTATTCAGGCGATTAAATAACTAGTTTCCAATTGTAAACACAAATAACAGTATTTTGAGCTTTTTATACATCTCATGAGTGCCATGTCCAAGGAATTTCAATAGGATTTAGATTTTGTTAAGATTTGAATATAGGTTATTGCGTTACTTGTTGGCAACAGGTACGTTTACAAGGTTCTTAAGGTTAACACCCGTTTGATTATAAAAATTGTGTTTGTAATTAATTCTGGTTACACGTTTAAATGTCTGGTTATTTTGCTATAGAGGTTGTAAACTAAACTTCTAAATATTATTTTGGTTTTCATAATTTGTAAATCTCCTGAACTTGATAACATTATTAACGTCTTAAAGAAAAAGACTTTCTTCCTCGTGAGAAACTATATATTGGATTACAACATTTTAGACAACGCATTATATTATGATTTTTAGATAAATAATTCAGTCTAGCAGTTTGCAAGAGGAATGTTTTGCATTTTACCACCAACGGCACAGCAGCTTTAAAATTATACTGCAGAACTCACAATGAGAGTTTAAAAAATTACATTATGTTAATTCGATTTTTATTCAAAGGTGGGATTTAAAGTACAGATGCAGTCATTTTACTGTACTGAAACTGGCTTGTGCACTTTCAACCCAACCTGCGCTCATGGGACAATTTTTAATCCAGTAAAGAACCAGGGGTATGGATTTATTTGAAATAATGTACTTATTCAAGAGACAGGTCTGCCAATATCTAAATGCCCTGTAAAGTATTCTGCTTGTTTTAGCTGCGCCCTTTTTCAATTACAGGGAGTGCAGAATTATTAGGCAAGTTGTATTTTTGAGGATTAATTTTATTATTGAACAACAACCATGTTCTCAATGAACCCAAAAAACTCATTAATATCAAAGCTGAATATTTTTGGAAGTAGTTTTTAGTTTGTTTTTAGTTTTAGCTATGTTAGGGGGATATCTGTGTGTGCAAGGTGACTATTACTGTGCATAATTATTAGGCAACTTAACAAAAAAAAATATATACCCATTTCAATTATTTATTATTACCAGTGAAACCAATATAACATCTCAACATTCACAAATATACATTTCTGACTTTCAAAAACAAATCAGTGACCAATATAGCCACCTTTCTTTGCAAGGACACTCAAAAGCCTGCCATCCATGGATTCTGTCAGTGTTTTGATCTGTTCACCATCAACATTGCGTGCAGCAGCAACCACAGCCTCCCAGACACTGTTCAGAGAGGTGTACTGTTTTCCCTCCTTGTAAATCTCACATTTGATGATGGACCACAGGTTCTCAATGGGGTTCAGATCAGGTGAACAAGGAGGCCATATCATTAGATTTCCTTCTTTTATACCCTTTCTTGCCAGCCACGCTGTGGAGTACTTGGACGCGTGTGATGGAGCATTGTCCTGCATGAGAATCATGTTTTTCTTGAAGGATGCAGACTTCTTCCTGTACCACTGCTTGAAGAAGGTGTCTTCCAGGAACTGGCAGTAGGACTGGGAGTTGAGCTTGACTCCATCCTCAACCCGAAAAGGCCCCACAAGCTCATCTTTGATGATACCAGCCCAAACCAGTACTCCACCTCCACCTTGCTGGCATCTGAGTCGGACTGGAGCTCTCTGCCCTTTACCAATCCAGCCACGGGCCCATCCATCTGGCCCATCAAGACTCACTCTCATTTCATCAGTCCATAAAACCTTAGAAAAATCAGTCTTGAGATATTTCTTGGCCCAGTCTTGACGTTTCAGCTTGTGTGTCTTGTTCAGTGGTGGTCGTCTTTCAGCCTTTCTTACCTTGGCCATGTCTCTGAGTATTGCACACCTTGTGCTTTTGGGCACTCCAGTGATGTTGCAGCTCTGAAATATGGCCAAACTGGTGGCAAGTGGCATCGTGGCAGCTGCACGCTTGACTTTTCTCAGTTCATGGGCAGTTATTTTGCGCCTTGGTTTTTCCACACGCTTCTTGCGACCCTGTTGACTATTTTGAATGAAACGCTTGATTGTTCGATGATCACGCTTCAGAAGCTTTGCAATTTTAAGAGTGCTGCATCCCTCTGCAAGATATCTCACTATTTTTGACTTTTCTGAGCCTGTCAAGTCCTTCTTTTGACCCATTTTGCCAAAGGAAAGGAAGTTGCCTAATAATTATGCACAACTGATATAGGGTGTTGATGTCATTAGACCACACCCCTTCTCATTACAGAGATGCACATCACCTAATATGCTTAATTGGTAGTAGGCTTTCGAGCCTATACAGCTTGGAGTAAGACAACATGCATAAAGAGGATGATGTGGTCAAAATACTCATTTGCCTAATAATTCTGCACTCCCTGTATTAGGGATAGCACATAAATGTTTGTAATTTCTTTTTATTTTAATGAAACTGACAAACCCATTAAGTGACCACCTAAGGTCACGAAAGCAAAGTCCGAATCACAGCGCAGGAAGCAAATTCTCCATGGGTGACTAAGAAACTGGATTACTATTTGGAGTGGGTGACTACCCACTTCAAGGAACAATCACAGCCCCTGCCAAGGCGTAAAGTATTTATGCAGCCTCACAACACTAACAACAATGAAATGAAAAACAGCAAGAAGCTCAAACCTAATTAGAAAAAGAGTAAAAAATGATTTTAGCATAATGATACCAAAATGACAAGCATCCAATACGTTTTAAGTTTGAACTAAGACTAGCGGTGGCTTCGGGCGTCAAGATGGCGGTCGCACTCCGAGAGTGCTCTGGACCCCTCTATCATCCGCCTGAATATGCCGCGATCGGCTGTGCTAACGGCGCTGCCCTGGGCACTCCAGTGGATTCCCTACCCCTTGGGGATCAAGCTGAGGTGAATAAGCGATCCAAAATGGCCCCTGTGCCCGTCCCGCAACCCGTCTAAATCAAAACAAAATGGCCACCGAGTCAGGGCCACCTCGGCGAGGCTGAAGCCCGGGACTCCAGACGCGGGCGCTCTGAACCGGAGCCCCCGCTGAGACCAATGAAAGGGTCGGAGCCACGCTCCTGACACGGGCTCCAAGAGACGTCGGAACATCGACTGGGGGAGGGCGCCGGCCGAGCTGGATCGCCGTCGCGCCCCTGCCGGAAGTAATAGCGGTGTGAGACCGTGACGGCCGGTATAGGAGAGGCGGAGGTGCTGCAGGCCACACGGTGAGAAGCCCATTGGAGTGGGGAGAGCACGCGCCGCCGATAGTGGATCCCGGCGCGCTGAATGGAGTGTGCGGCGCTCAGGGATTCCAGAGATGCCGAAGACGCGGGCGGCCTCTGAGAGGGCAGCCTAGCGCAGCGAGACCTACGCGGTCGACCTAGACAAGGGCCACAGCGCCTGGAAACAAACCCCAGGACCACACGCGGAAGAAAGGCACTCCCGCTCCGGTAGGGGGAAGGTGAAGTGTGAGGAGCCAGGCAGCTCGAGCCAAAACCCCAGAAGCTCCGAGCCGGTGAGACCTTTCCTCGACTTCCACAAGGACTGGAGCCAGGCGAAGACTAAGTGGAGGGAGGAGAGGCTTCCCGGACCCATGCGAGTGCATGAGGCCACAACACAAGCAGGGCGCACTCACCGGCCCCAGTGACAGAAGCCAGCGACCAGGCTGGAATGAGCAAAGCCCCACCACAGAGGCGCTGATGCCCCGGGAGTGCGGGGGAATGGCCTCCGAGTGCTGGGAGTTCCCCTAGGTCCCGAGAGGACACGACGGTGCCAGGAGGAAGGCCCCAGTCTAGTGGCCCCGCAAAGCTCCGACATTAGCCGCCGGGACCCCACGCCCGGGACCTCCCCTCTTCGCCTGCTGAGTTGGCCCGGCCAGAAGAGGAGGCGGACCCTGGGCTGCTGAGCCCCAAATAAAAAAAACAGTACCCGCACAATCCGGCCCGCATCGTCTGGGGCCCCTGCGGTCTCGTGGGGGTGCCCCCTCTCGGTCCCTGGATGCGGGGAGCTTCACGTATGCGGAGACCCGAAAGGGAGCTCCACAAGAGACTACACAATCTGTTCCCCGCCCGAGCAACAAGATGGGAAGAGACAAAGCGAACAAACAACCTCCGGCCTCCCAGCAAAAGATTGACCAGTTCACAGCGCCGGCGGGTCCGCAGAGAGACAGGCACAGCCAGTGGAGGCCCGGCCCCTGACTGAGTGAATGCCATCCTCCAGGCAATTCAATCATCGCAGACCGCTGTGGAGACCAAGATCGGAGAGGTTCGGGAGGACATGGGCCTAATCAGGCAGGACCTCAAATGCTGTGGGCCGAATTACTAGAAAACCGGGTCTCTCAGACCGAAGACTAACTATCCGATCTCAGAACCAAGGGGGCCCAGCTCCAAACTCGAACTGCACCGCCGTGCGGAAGACGCAGAAAATCGCTCAAGACGCAATAACCTGCGCTTTGTCGGATTTCCAGAAGGCGCGGAGGAGGATAAAGCTTCCGAATTTCTGGAGCAGTGGATCAAGACCTGGATCCCAGCTCAAACTCTTTCGCCTTGGTTTGCGATCGAACGAGCTCACAGGGCCCTCGCTCCACGCCCCCCGTCAGGCGCCCCTAGGCGCCCGATGATTGCACGCTTCTTTAATTTCAAGGACCGAGACAATATCCTTAAGGAAGCTAGGCGTTCCGAAGACCTTCAATGGGAGAACCATAAGATCTTAATATTCCCAGACTACACCCATGAAGTGCAGATTCGCCGCCGGTCTTATGAGCATGTCAAACAAAAGCTTAGAGCAATGCAACTCTTACATGCTACTATTGCCTGCTAGACTCAAGGTCCTAATGGCCGGAAAGGCCTACTTCTTCGAGTCCCTGGAGGAGCCATGGGACTGGCTGACTGAAGAGGGCGCTGGGGCTCGACGGGGACCCCGGGGCCCAGTGGGTGGCCCCTCCTGTGAGGTGCCTCCCCCCCCCCCAATGGGAGGACCCCGGAGAAGCAGGCGACAAACCAGATCCAGAAAGGGAAGGCGAAAAGACTCGGACGCCACCGCGAACAATGAGACACCCTCGGGCTCTGGTGTGCAGGAGGGGGGCCTCCGGCAGATCGCCGGGGCCTCAGGATCCAGCCCAGGCCGCAGACGATACCAACCTGAGCCAGTCCCCGGTACTTGGCTGAGGTGGAACAGGCAACTTCTGATGGGCTGTTTTGTTCCAGTTGGGTAATTGGGCGACAGATGCTTCCGGGGTGGGAGTATGGGGAGGGGGTCGTTGGGGGGTAAAGACTTTGACACAGGTTTAGTTAGTAATGTGTTGATAAGTTTACTTTGTTATCTTAATATTTCACTGTTGCATTTGAAACGGTCATCCCCAGATCCACAGACAGGCACCCAACAAAATATAGCAAATACGCATCCCATGACTGGCCTTCACTGACTCAGGTCATCTCATGGAACGTAAATGGCCTGCTAGATAAAATCAAGAGATCCGCGGTATTCACCAGATGCCCCCATGCTCTCACGGGGAGGGTACGATAGAGTCTACCACGCAGGCTTCTCCAGAGGCTCTAGAGGGGTGGCTATCCTACTCCACCGCTCACTACCTATGGTAATTACAGCCACGCAATCTGACCCGCAAGGCAGATTCATAGTAGTCACGGGAGTACTTCATGGATCACCACTAAACCTGGTGAGCGCATACGCCCCTCCGGCAGGGCTTGACGCTTTTCTAACTTCACTCCGCCAGGTAACTGCTGGGCTCCCTCAGGGAGCCACCCTATTAGGGGGAGATTTTAATGCCGTTCTCGATCCCAGTCTAGATGTATCAGGCGAGATTACTACTAGCAGATCCAACCGGGCTTAGAGTCTTACGGGCTGGGTTGAGAGCCTGGGTCTCTGCGACATATGGAGAGTTTGGCACCCTAGGGAGCGTTAATGCATGGTATCTGCAAGACAACAACTACACTCTCGAGGTTAGGAACCATCTCACTCAATATTTTGAAATGAATCTGGGATCAGTCCGGTCCTCAGGCACATTATGGGCCGGGTGTAAGGCCACTCTCAGAGGACACGCTAAACATCTCCTTCGTATCCGCGAACACGCCCGAGACTCGCAAGTGTCTGCTCTAGAGGCTAAGGCGTTAAGCCTAGAGCACCAATATGGGATCTCTAAGTCAGCCTCCAGTCTGAGGCACCTCACCATGGTTAGAGATGAAATTAAGCACCTTGTGCTAGAGTCAGCAAAACATATTTGGAGGGCCTCAGCCGCCCGAGTGTATGGATGGGGGGGATAAGAATGGGAAACTTACATTGGCTGGCTACTCGCCCTCTAGCCAATAGAGTCATTCCCGAAATCATGGAAGATTCAGGCTCTCTTTCTAAAACACCCACCGAAATCGCACAAAGATTTGTTTCCTACTACACCTGCCTATACGCAGAAGACCCTCAGCCCATTTCCGAGAAAGAGTCCCCTCTCCTAAACGAAATAACTCTTCCCAGAGTTTCCCCTGAGACAAGGAATAGGCTAGACGAAGCCCTTAATCTTACCGAGATTACTAACGCAATCACCTGTCTGGCATCGGGCAAGACCCCAGGGCCGGACGGGCTCCCGGCAGAGCTGTATAGCAAATGTGGCAATATACTAAGCCCCCACCTACTTGAAATGTACACGGAAGCCGAAAAGCAGGGCCGCTTTCCTGATGGGATTGACCAAGCCACAATTGTGGTAATCCCTAAATCGCAACCTCCGTCAAGACACTGTTCGGCATACCGGCCCATCTCTCTTCTAAATATAGAGATCAAAGTACTGGCCTCAATCCTGGCCTCTAGATTGAAAGACGCCATGCCCTCTTTGCTGCACCCTGACCAATGCAGCTTTATGCCCACCCGTAGCACTAGGCACTGTATTAGACGGCTGCACCTGGCCCTAGCACATCGCGGGACTCTGTCACGTAATCCCTTGGCATTACTCCTACTTGATTTTGAAAAAGCTTTTGATACAGTAGATTGGTCCTACCTTGATCAGGTTCTGCGAAGAAATGGACTCGGGACTAAATTCCGTGGCCTGGTAAAATTGCTTTACTCTAACCCGACGGCCCGAGTACAAGTGAACAGGGTGGTTTCTGATCTGTTCCCCATTAGCCGTGGCACTCGACAGGGGGGCCCGCTATCCCCCCTGCTCTTTGCCTTAATGATTGAACCTTTGGCGATATTGTTACGCGGGGATCCTTTGATTGAGGGTTGGCCCTGGCCCAATTGCACAGAGGACCGGGTGGCGCTTTATGCGGATGATGTCCTGTTATACATCTCCATCCAGGCACAAGGGGTCCCCACGTTCTACACATATTGGACCTCTTCGCGGAGGCTTCCGGGCCGACTCTAAACCACAGTAAATCCTTGTTGGTCCCCCTCCACCGCTCCAGAGACTGCGTGGATTGGTAACATACCATCCCAGTGAAAAGAAACAGCTTTAAATATCTAGGAATATACGTCTCGCTACTCCCGGAACTAACCTGGGAACTCAATATTACACCTTCAATCAGGAGAATCAGAACTGACCTCCAACGCTGGAGAACCCTCAACCTCCTAGGTAGAATAGCGCTTTATAAGATGATGCTACTCCCCAGACTTCTTTATCTATTGCAGAACTTCCCACACCCCATCCCAACGAGATGGTTTCGGGAGCTGGACACGTTAGCACGACAGTTCATATGGAACGACACCCGTCCACGACTGGCGCTCATCACCTGCCAGATAGACGTCTATGATGGGGGATTGGGCATGTCCAATATTTACTATTACCACCTTGCAATGCACCTACACGTGATTAACGATTGGATGGGGGGGGGGGGGGTGGATGGTCGGACCCAGCATACCGACTAGAACTCCAAACATGGAGTTATCCGCGGATCTTCGATGCCCTGTATGGGGGCCCGATCTCCCGAGATGTCCCAGACGTAACCAAGGTGGTCCTAATGGGATGGCGGGCGGCTCAAAGGGTGTCGGGATGGTGGGGACGCCTCACTCAACAGACCCCGCTGTGGCATGGGAAACAATTGGAAGAAGTTGCGAGCCTAGAGGGATTCCAAAAATGGGACAACATTGGCATATCCACACTAGGCAACATTTGGAACGGGACACATATGCGATCCTTTGAGGATCTCCAGAAACTATTTTCACTAAACAAGACGCAATTTCATAAATATCTCCAGCTCCGCCACGCCCTACAATCACACGTGCAGGCAGGGGACACCATACCGGAGCATAGCCCGATGGAGGCAAAGGCACTAATGGGGAGTCTGGGCAAACTACGTGTCTCCCAGATATACCGCGCCTTGGTCACCAACACAGCCTGCTCCCTGAAGGGCTCCGTCAAAAGTGGGAGGGATGGGTGGGCCCCATAGAAGAGGTGGATTGGGGCGAAGCACTGATGGCACCCCGCTCCCTAACGATGGCCTCCCGCTTCCGACAAATACAGACCTACTACCTTGACGTAGCATACCTAACACCTACTAAACTACACAGAGCGGGCCTCCGAGCCACAGCTGACTGCCCTCGGTGCTCAAATCCCGCTGCCGACTTCTTTCATATGGTTTGGTCATGTCCGGTCATAGCGACGTATTGGAGGGCGGTTCTGAATGATGTCTCTGATGTCCTGCAAGAAGATGTAGAGAAGGCACCATTGTCTTCCCTGCTAGGAATTATGGGAGACACTGGGTTGAGAAGACCGGACAGGATCTTCCTTGGGGGTGGCATGTTTGGTGGCCAAGAGGGATATAATGGCGAACTGGAAAGCCAGGGGGGCCCCGGCCCTGACTAAGTGGAGGCATGGGGTGGATTGGTGCGCAATACGGGAAAAATTGGTATACGAGGCTAGAGGTTGTCCGAATAAACACAATAAGATATGGGGAAAGTGGGAAGCCGCTACAAGTGCCTCTCCTACATCACCGAAAGCTACTGCACCACAGAGGGTCGTAACAGATCCCCCTCCTAATCCATCCTAACTGATTAATTCATAATTTACTAAGGTCAGTCTAACAGATTTGCGTGCAGCTTTCCTTTCTTTATTGTCTTGAACATGTCGCTGGAACAATGAACCAGCAGCTAGTAGAGACAACCTGGCTACAGTTCTCCAGAGAGTTGATGAAGTTAAGGGACTGGTTTTAGTATTAATAGATCTTATGAAGAGCAATCGTGCTTGTGCTGGACTTTGTAAAGTCTGTGGGGAGGTCAGGGGGGAAGAAGTCTTCCCATCATCTGCCCCACCAATGGGGACGGAGCTAAGGGACAATTGTTGTCTCCCCACTAGAAGGGGGACAGCTCTTCTAGGGAGGGAAGACTACCGTTGTGATCCCAATATCGACAACATGAGACCCAGGAGGTCTACAAATGTACCTAGGCACAGAGACCGTCAAGGTAGTTGGTCAAGTAATCTTACTAGTGACAGGGCCAGAGGTAGGACTAGCAAATCCGACCCACCGGAAACTGTCCAAGACTCCAGCCTTACACAACCCCCCCAACAAGTCACATAAGACTCCCTCTAACAACATCACTCTCTCCCGATACAATACTGAGAGTATAGTTAATAAAGAACAGGACCTGTTTATAAGTCAGGGAACAAATAAAATCTATTTGACTAATGTTCCAAAACTATCGCCAGGGTTAGCTGAGAATCAAGCTTCCTTGATCAACAAAGTCATACATTGGATACGTTCCCGACGAGGTTGTCTCTCTGTTATTCGTTCTGACATAATATCGGCCAAGAGAAGCAGCATCACAGGGACCAATCTTGACATAATAACTATCTATTTTGAAGACAAGTATATGGTGACACAATTAATGGATTTTGATCGTCGTACCCACTTGGAACATGCAACAACCAGGGAGGGAATTAGACTCATGTTACACCCACAAAATACTGGACCAGCCATGGGACTGGCAGGATCTGATGGTTTAACTAATTCCCGCGGAGATGCTGCACGAAAGGAAGTTAATCCCAGGCTGTTGCCCAATCCTGTATGACTGACTACTGAACTAGTAACTAATGTGACGGCCTGCTCCAAGGCCTTACATTTTACGGGGGATGACAAAACATTATCACCAAACACTTGTAGTACTGACTCGAGTGTGGTAGACGCTGGATGCACACCCGTGGTGACAAACCAAGATAAATGTACATTAGAACTTATGTCATGGAATGTTGCCGGCCTGGCAAAGAAACTAGATGATGGTGAATGGGCCTCTTTTATTAAAAAAACAGACATATGTTTGTTTCAGGAAACTTGGGCGGAGGATGCCACCAATATAGATGGATTTCTCTCATTTAGTGCACCTGCTATACCTCCAGAGAAGGGGAGGGGCCGGGCAAAAGGTGGGCTCTTATTACTTGTTAACAAGAATTTGCAGTGTGACTACAAGCTTTTGGGAATTGATTCTGTAGATCTAAAAGCCATGTGTATTACGTTTAACAGAAGATTATCAATTGTTATTGTTAATGCTTATATACGATCGGTCCCAAATGGCTCCGAGTCCCATACCCTGGCTATTCTGTCTGAATTTGTAGGCAGCCTCCACCCCTCAACTATTCTAATCATAGCTGGAGATTTTAACTGTACCTTCGAGCCTTCTATTCTCACAAGTGGTTTAACTGATGAAGAAGATGAGCAGTGGGGGATCCCACAACTATCTATTACCCAGCCTTGCAAAAAATCTCGGGTGGCCATGCAATTAGCCACATTATGTTTAAATCATGGCCTTAGGGCCTGTAACGGTAGAACTCCATCTGATATGAACAGCGCACCTACTTTTAAAAGGGGCATGTCGACAAGCACTATTGATTACTTCTTGGTAGATGTTAGGTTGTGGCCCCAATTGGTAGATATGAAAATAGAAGTAAGATGTGACAGTGACCATTTCCCCTTGCTCCTTACTCTTTCTGGAGAAACGTTCAGGAGAACACTTAATAACCATGTCACAATCATTCCGCCATCTTGTTGGAACAACAAATTCACCAAGATTACATGGCCAAAAGTGGTGTCCAACCCTCATCATATCAGAGCAATATATCAGATTTTTTTAAATAATTTGGCAGAGTATGAAGACCAGGCAGTGGGGAATATTCCGATTCTCAAAATACATGACAACATGTATACCCAACTACGGTCTTTTTTTTATAAAACAAGGCGGTCAAAGACACATGAAGGGAAAGGGGCAAGCAAGGGATGGTTTGATGAGAGGTGCTCAAAGGCTAAGTCTGGGTTAAGAGTTGCAGTAATGTCTGGTTCCCAGGGGGAAATTAAACAAGCCAGGTCCCTATACAAAGCAACTTTGTCTAATGCTAAAAAGCAGTGGGAGGATTCCCTGTGGCAGGAATTATTAGATGCTTCCAGAGAGAAGAACAATAAGCGTTTCTGGGAGCTTCTGTCTAAAAGAGAAAATGGAGGTAGGAGTTGTCCCAGCAACCATATCCAACCAGAAAGCTGGGTAGAGCATTTTACTACTCTCTATGCCCTACCAGAGGGCCCAATGGACACCAATGTGGCCCACTCTCCAACAGAATTGTTGGAACCAAATTCCCGTATGGCCCCCCAAGTGGAGTCTCAGTGTGTCCCTGAGCGTTGCCTCATTTTTAAAATAGAAGAGACCCTTGAGGCTATAAATAGCCTAAAACCTGGCAAAGCACCTGGACCAGATAAGCTCCCTGGAGATCTTTATAGATCAGAACCACATATCTGGTCCTGGTATATAAATGCCATTTCAAATAGTATAGCGGCAGGGGGGCAAATTCCAGGTACATGGAAGGGGGCAGAGATCATACCCATTTATAAAAAAGGGAATGCTAATCTCCCAGCCAACTACAGGCCAATTAGCCTTATAGACAACCTACAAAAGATCTTTGCAAAACAAATTTTGCAGAGGTTAATCAATTGGGTTGAGGAGTACCAAATCCTTTCCCATCTACAGGCAGGGTTTCGTGCAAAAACAAGCACGATAGACCAGGTTTTTCGATTGGCCATATTGCATTGGAAATATGTACTTGTGGCCAAACAATGCCTGTATGTGGTATTTATAGACCTGCGATCGGCTTTTGATTTGGTCCCAAGAGCCAAACTGTGGGAAGTGCTGGGTAGATTGGGAATCCCAGAGGATCTATTACTCCTGTTAAAACGACTGCATGAGAACACTTATGCCCAAGTGAGGTGGGGTGAACAAGGCGAACTGACAGAACGGATTCCAATCAGAAGAGGAGTTCGCCAAGGCTGCGTGTTAGCCCCCCTACTGTTTACTATATTTATCAACGAAGTAGTAAAGGCTGTGTCCACAGGTCAGAATGATGCCCCTTCCCTGAATACACAAAAAATCCCTATCTTGCTCTTTGCCGATGATTCACTCCTCATTTCTAAGACACCAATGGGGTTGCAGACCCTTGTTGACCGGTTTAACCAATTCTGTAGCGATTATGGGCTGGAGGTTAACATTAACAAAACAAAATTGATGGTCTTATCCAAGGGACCTAGGAAAAGATGTTCCATCCACATTGAGGGAGTACCGCTGAAGGAAGTAAGCTCTATAGATTACTTGGGAGTTAGGTTAACCAGTAAACTACTATGGGAAGAGCAGATTACGAAAAGTGCAGGGCTCCTTCAACATAGAGCCTCATCCATATTGCGTTTTTACCAAAGCTCCTTTACAAAGGTTGTTTCCCCAGCAATAAAAATTTACACGGCTAAGGCTCAAAGTGCAGCCCTGTACGGAGCGGAGGTATGGGGTTACGCTAACTGCAATAAGATCAGTGTGGGGGAAAACAACTTTGCAAGGGCTTTAATTGCATGTCCACGCACTACACCCTTGCTTCCAATATTTCTAGATCTGGGGCTAAGCCGAGTAGCAGATCTAGCTACTCTAAGACCTCTCCTTTATTGGATTAGATTATGGACAACCCCCGAACTAGATATATATAAGACCGCATTACTCGATTTACTGAAATGCCAAAATGCTAATACTCTTCCCTGGATTCGCCATGTGGCCCATTGGCTTAGGCTTTTGGGCTTGGGCGACTATTGGGAAAATCCCCACAAATTAGAGAGACGGCACAAAAATGTTTTAAAGTTAACCTACTGGTCTTATGTTAAGGACAACTACATAATCCATAAATCCCATGGTCGCTTAACTAATTCCTTTACTGATACTAAATGGTCCCCAAAGTTTGAATCCTATTTGGATGTGATACCGGACTTGCAAGGCAAGAGCTTATACGCAAGGTTTCGTTTTGGCTCACTGCCCCTGATGTCATTGATTCATAGGTGGGGGTCGATTAATCTTCCCGATACATGCCCTGCCTGTGGCAGTATTTTTGAAACCATTGAGCATTTTATGTTCTTCTGCCCAGCCTATGCGATTCCGCGAACAAAATGGATCCGCAAGATTTGCAGGGACATGGGATTCAAGAATTGCTCCTTGGCTCTACGGGTTCTAAAAAGCCATAACTCAGCTGACGTAATTCTTTCAGTAAGTAAGTATTTAGCAACAGCTTGGCGCATACGTTGCCATCTTCAAAAAGTTATTTAAGGTCTTATCTCTATATAGGTAAGATTTAGAGCCATATGTGCAAATCATGTTATTTTTTAATATTTTACACCTATTTACAGACATGTATTTATTTATTTACTTAAGAATTATTATATTCTGTTTTATGTGCTTTTATGGTTATTGATGAACTAAGTTGATGATGAAGATGATCTGGATAAAGTGGGTTGGATAGGGCTCGGAATAGATTTTTCAGACATTATGTAGGTAATCACTATGTGTTTCTGCCATTTTAACACTAGTTTTAGCCATAAAGAGCTATTTTTTATGCATCTGTCTGGCACTCGTGCCATTTTAACATGAATCCGATAACCATTTTAAGTTAATATATAAGCTTTTTATCACTGTGTCTTAACGACTTGACAGTGCTTAAATTTGCCAAATGATTGTGCCGGTAGTAGGCTCTCTTTGTTAAAGTATGCCATCTAAATTATTAAGGAATTATATTATTATGTAACATCAAATCAGCACTTTAAATTTTTACATCTTGGGTCGGATAGTTTGTATTTATCTTGATGATGATACCATCTGGGAAATATGTATTTTGAAATCACCCCATATTGTTTTAAGAGTTTTAAATATTTGTACTATTTTAACGTTATGAAGTAATTGTCTCAGAAACCCTGGTATCTAAATGTTAAGTTATGTATCGGGATCAATGGTGGATTATAGTAGGCCATTGCCTATAGAAGCTTTTCCTATTCTAAACCTTACTATTTCCAGTCAGTGTAAAAGTATAATGAAGAAAACGTACCTTTTTTGTACAATTTAATATGTAACTTTTATGACCTATGGTCGAATAAAGTATATGATGATGATGATGAATGGACCTGACCAATGCTGGGTGCCCGTTGGTACCATGTTTAAATGTTTGTATCATCATAATTATTTTGTTTGCAAAACAATAAAAATTACTTTATCAAAAAAAAAAAAAAAAAAACTCGCTTTGAGAAGCACATAGTCCCAATGATAGCCAAGGTGTAATTTGAGGCTGCCCATAATGAAGCGTGGGTCGGATACACCAAGCAGGTTTGTGTTGATCAAAGATTTTACCTTCTGACATAGTCCTGAAGTTCCACTCCACCTTAGGAGTACCCTTCTAAAGCCCAGGATGTGAGAGATGGCGCTTAGGAGACTTGCATGGTGTTAGGCAGAAGCCAATAGCAGGGCCCAGTCCAATTGGCACTGGTCAGATACAGGATCCGTCTCTTGTATTCCTGTAGCTTGAACAGGAAGTCAGTTTTCTTTTTTTTCCTTTTTTTTCTCTCCCCTCCTCCTCTCCCCCCTGCCCTCTCTCTCCCCCCCCCCCTCATCCCCCAATCCTATTTTTTTTTCCCCTCCCTCAAGTCTACGTGTATGTCAAAAAGATGCTACATGTATGGCAGAAGCTAGTTGGTGGGGAAGACTCCTGGCTATGTCCTAACAAATTAAATAAAAGTTCCCATGGTCAACCCTTGGGCTCTGAATGCTGTTTGTATGTGTGAGGGGTGTACTATGGCAATCCTAGTGTCCTCTCACCTCTAATACTAAAATAGTTTCAAGAAGCCTCTGTACCCACAATGAATCTAGAGAAAGTAGGACAAAGCAGAGTTTTCCAGTGACCAGACAGTGGATACACAAGAATTGTTTTGGCATCCTGTTTCCTTCCCTTCAAATATCAAAGGGATGCAGACAGCCCCACACAGCCTTCTTATCCTGTGATGTCCACAGGAAAATCTCTACCCATTCAAGGCAGCCTATTGTTTGCTCCTGGGAGCCATTTCACATCTATTAAAATGTCGATCACTAGCTGGGAAGTTGACTAGCAAATCCAAATTAGCCTTCAGTAACTTCAGCAAAGAAAAGGTCATCTTTTTTAAAATGTACTTTTCCTCAATATTTTTTTTTACTGAATAGTTTTTTTTAATACAAATGTTTATTTTTCTAGCTAGTCCCATTCCTAAAATACAGTATTAGAATTTTGATCTGTACTCTGGTTTTCAATGTAGGACGGCTATGCCTTTCACAATGAAAAATAGCTTTTGTGTACTCATCTGTGTAAGGACATGGTAATATTCTACTTCTATGTGTCCTACTTTCAAGTACCATGCACCCTGGTAAGTCACTCCAGTGTAGGTTACAAGACCTACACTGGAGTGACTTACTACTCAAAATAAAGGTTTAGGCCTGTCAAATGTGTTTATTTTGACAGGACGAATTCCAGTGTTTACTCTGTTAAAGTCAAGCTACACAGGGTAGGCCCAAATCTTTATCTGCACTCCCACTGTAGTGGAAGACACAATAGGTGCTTCCGTCCACTGGCAGCATTTAACTTCCAGGTCCTAGGTACACCTTGTACCATACACTAGGGGTTTATAGATAACTTAAATACTAATTAGAATTCCAATTCAAAAATGTTTAAAGGAAAAAGCACAAGCACGTCACTACTCGTTAGCAGGGGTAAAGTGCACAGTTCTACAGCCAGCAAAAATATACATTCCAGAAAAAGTCAAAAGAAAATTGGGGTGACCTCGCAGAAAGGGTAGATTTCATACAGTAATCTTATCCACACAGGAAAAGCAGATGACTATTCCAATTAAAAACTGTGATGTTCACAAGTACAGAGTGAACTTCTTCTCTACCTGCAACCCTACTCCACCCACCCAAAATATCTGTAAATTGCGACTTTAAAGTAACAATTTCATGTGCTCTAGGATTGTGGTAGCACTAAGCATATGGGCACTATGACATGCATATTTACTGCTTCATGGAGCTTGTGAAATGTTTTATCCTTCTTACGGGTCACTTGGAAAAGTAGGCTAGAAATGACCAGGCACAGGACTATAGGAACACAAACTATTGAACACAGGGCAATTTTGCCACATGAGCACATATTTTGGCTCTAGCTAAGGTCGAGCAGGTGTCTGACCTATGACCACAAGGTGCTGTAACTCCCAGCATAGGCAGACATTCACTAGGCAACCATGTACTGAGTAATGTGTACAGACCATTTGAAGACATGTACACCATTCAACAGTCATACAACCTCACTGCTGAGATGCACTCTAGAGAAGCTTGGACAACACACCCTGCAAACAGAATATTTTTACAAAGTATTTCATAAACCAACCAAATCTGCAGATTGTAAGCACTAACAATACCAGGTGTTACTACACCCAATTCAATGACAATTTGAGGACCTTGGAAGAATGAAAGGTGAATCAACCTTCCCAGGGTTAAAACCTGTGATCACACAGTCGCCACCTTTATCTCACTCTGCTATTATGCTGCCATAATTTAGACTAGGTGGTGTCCAATGTATGTCCAGAAGAGCCGGATTCAAACTGGATTTTCTGGATAACTTCAGGCTATGTAAACAAGTGCAATTTAGATTCAATGCATTTAAATGTAACCCATGTTGAAAATGTGGCATGGAGCCAACCCTTCTATGCAAGCACCGGACATGTCTGCTAGAGAGGCTGCAATCTCCGGAGCTGCACAAACACTGCTGGGACTTTACATGATCCTGCACTCACACAGTCACCACCCCACCCCCAAAAGAGATAATCTGAAAAGAGCAGACGTACACCATCTAGATACACCCTGTAGAATTTTCAAAGGCAGAGCATACATCCTGAACGACTACTCTGCAGCAACTCACTGCACTACTCGTAGAGTCCTATCAGGGGATGGCATAACAGTTGTACCAAGTGCAATGCCATAATCCCAGTCAGGGTGTGGATGGATGCGGATGAACCTTGGAAAATATGGGAATGGTCCCTTCACAGGCTCTCACCGCTCCCCGCTAAGCGGCAGAGTGGTAATCTGGCTAATGTCAGACCACTCGTTATTGTGTATTAAAAGCTTTGTGTTGCTTTCTTAGTGGTTGTCAAACAATTGAAATTTTGTTACAACATGGATCACTTTGTTAGCTAGTTTCCTGTTTGATATGATTGAGTGGGAGGAGATGGAGAGGGAATTGTTGCAACAAACGTTGCACCTTCTTTGTAGATATCTAATAAATTGTCTGGTGCTCAAGGCTCCACACTTTTTCGATGGTGATGTGATATCTTTTAACCTGCTTAAGTGACTGAGTACCAACCTGCCAGAGATCTTCCTCTGCTTATTGTAAAATATTGCCTAATTGTCAATCAGATTAAATAAACAAGAAAGCTGGTTGTCGCTGTCAAAAATAAACAAGAGACATTGGATGATATAAGTTCCACAAACCTGAAGGACCGTTTCCACCAGATCCTTCCCACTCCCAAAACGGTAAGTAATTTCCAATAAGCAACTAAGAACTCTGACATATTGTTCAACTATTAGTTTCAGAAAGAGGTCCATGTCATGGAGGTAGTCAAGAGCCGCAGTTTTCAGCACATGCTAGTACTCAAGATCCTTCCCTGTTTTGCATTTGGCCCACAGGATGACTGATCAGGGCACAGGTACAGACAAAGCTAGTCCAAGTCACTGCAGCCAATACAGAATAACTTGCTAGGTTGTAGAAAGTAAAAAACTCTACAGCTTGAGCTAGTTGGAGGTTGCTTAAAAAAAAAGCTCAGATTACCATAGCCTGCCAGAAACTGCTTGAGCTCTAAGGGTTTCAGATAGTGTGCTCAGTGCAGACTGGTATGTTGGACAAAGGCCCCTTACACCAGAGGTAGGCCTTAAAACCACATTGAGGCCCAAGGTAAAAGGACAGACTAGCGGTCCTGAAGCTGACCAGAGATTAATCTGGAGGGAAAACAGAAGATAATCAGGAAGCTAGTCTCCAAATATCACTGGCCAAGCACATTCAGGAAATAGAAGATCGCTATCAGTTTCAAAGAAGCACCAAAGCCACAGAGATTCTTAGGACTGTTACTATTAAGGGAAAACACAATTCAAAGGGCCACTACCTACACCTTTAACCAACCTAAGGAATGATACACATATAACTAATCTTGGGTTATGTTACATTGTGGAACGTCTCCTATAGGTTCCCTTAGTGCTTCATTTTCTACATTTACAGTAGTTACACTGCGTCCAACATTTTTACAGGCACATGGCCGTTGAATGGCACACCGCTGTCGCCAAGTTAGCCTTTACAGCAAACTACCTCCTACCCAGACCAGGAATCAACAAGACAAATTGGGGCTAAGTAAGTTCAATGATCCATTTGTGAAAAAAGCAATTACAGTTCATGAAACCAACTGACCATGTCTAACAAGTCCATTGCTACAATGGACTTTCACTCTAATGTCTAGATCACTCCTAAAATGAAGCAAAAGGAATAGTCAAACAGGGTCCACATGAGGTTACAGCTAGTGCGGGGAAATACAATTAGGAGCTTAGCATCTGTCTTGCTCTTTATATTCAAGGCTCACTCTTGGGAGAGAAGACCTACCATGTTGGGCTCCAGTACCAGTGAAGCTTAAAACAGGCACCAGGCCAAAATTTACTCTTTTTTGGAGTAATGACTGAAGTTATGAAATAAGTTGTCGGTTACAACTTTGAAAAACTTTTTGGGGCAACAAATCAGACCCACAAACTCTCACCCAGATCAGGTGGTAGCACAATGCATGGAGAAGGTAGCAAACATCTAGTAGTACATTGAGTAAACAAGTCCGGTATCTACTCCAATCCACAGTCAAAACTCACTGTGCAGTCACAAACCCTCAAGCTACCAAATGAAATTAACAGTGTTCTGACAAAAAACCCAGACTTGCATAGTTATTTCGGTAAAGGGACAGAAATGAATATTCACTCTTTTTGAGCAATACACAGCACTTGAAACAAATACTCTGAAATGCATTTGGACTCAAACTCATAAGCACAATAGTAAATGCCTGCTCAAAAGTAATATAAATTAAATTGGTTGCCTAATATTACTTATTAGTGGTGGACAATAGAGCTGCAATCCAAGATCTGTCTCTTATGCAAAAGCCAAGACAACTCCACTGCTCAGTTGATGGAACTCTTTCTCCAACTTCCTTGCTGGGTTATAGCATCAAAACAGGATGAGTCACAGGTAACTTTTTCAGAGGCTAAACACCCCTCCTCTGCCTTATAACCTTTGGGACAATGCACCAATGCTACCCAGGCTAAATCACCACATACTACGGACTGTCAAGATTCTTGGGGTTTATTATTTATTGGAGAGGGCGTGTGAGAAAGCAACCAAAATAAGGCAACACAATAGTTTAGATTTGCCAGTTGTAAGCGCCCTGTGCAAGAAAGTTTTTCCTCAACAAATGGTATATTGTACTAGAACCTCTCTCACTAGGTTTCTGGAACAGGAGGATCATTCTAATTACACTTTTAAAAAAGTAGTAACAAGGTCTAGGTCTGTACCTTTTCTGCTTTGACATGAAAGCCATCATACAAAATAATATCCTGCTACACATAGCTTAATTTGTAAACAAGTGAGGGACCTAATGTTTTGCTCAGAAGCACACTGCCAAGACTATCTAAGGTCAGCATGCCAAATAGCAGCACTGCATAGTCCTGATTCTGGATAATGTTTCTTTAACCTACTACCACACGCTTCCTTTTTTTAATCTCACTCTTACAGGTTTTTTCCAACTCTTCTTTCTCCCTTTGTCAATTTTGTCTGTCTTCTTTTCCTCCCTTTGTGTTTTTTCAGTCTCTTACTCTGGATAAAAGCGTGATGAGGTAAAAATAACAGCTTGTCACTAAAAATGAGTGCCAGTGGGCCCTACATGGAACTACTTGCTCACGTTAAGCACTGCCACTATATTGCCCAGACACTTTCTGTTACAGAGTTAAGTACATTTCCTAGTTTGTCAAAGGTCATTCAGCACTCAGTAAACAGAACCTTAAGCATTCAAGAATGTTGTTGTTTAACAACCACACATCAATTCACTACAAAAAAAAAAAACATGTTGCTTTTATGAGTTATACCCAGAGTCATTAACCATACAGAATTCTGTAATACCCTTAAAGTCTTGCAACCGACTGTGCCAAAATATTTGATGGGGGACACTAAACTTATAATAATTCCAAACAACGGCAGGCTTCCTAACATCCAGTGTATCTACTCTTCTGATAAAAATTATGCTCTACATGATTCCGCTTATGCATGTGTGGATTTATCGTAAAAAGTGATACTGTGGAAAGCAAAAAGGCATTAATTTTCAATGAGAATGATAGCAGTGTGAGTCATGGTGCACCAACATCCAGTTAACCCTCCCTGAACAAATGTTGAAGTCTAGTTATGCAGGGAAATCCAGGGATGCATGTTATGAATGGATTGGTCTACTTTTTTACCGGAACGTTGTGAAAGGATCAAACTATGGCTAGAAATCCACAATTTCCTCACCATTTGTGCCAGAAATCTCCAGAATGCTCACCCAACAGCAAACATCATCTCAGCCTTAATTACGAAACTTTTTGTAATAAAAATGGTATGCCACGTGTGGGAAACTTTTATTTTACTTGTCTTTAGGAAACAACTGTCACCATGTCAAGTAAAACCAATCTTGATATTGTTTTTATTTTTTTTATTTTTATTTGCCCGTTTTCTCCCTTACATGTCATCACACATCAAGCTCTTCTGTTATTTTGGGGAGGGAGATGTGGTGGGTAGAATAGGGCCTTTAAACTGGTAGGATACTTCAGTTAATACGGAAATGTGAGAGAACAGTGTATTACCAGCCACGGCTTAACATATACACACAACACAATTTTGTTAAAGAAACAGTGGTGTGATCCACACAGTCATTCCACAAACCTGGGAGAGATACTCTAAACCGCCAAAAGGGACAGGGTCTGGTTACACCCAAAAAGAAGAAGAAAAAAACCTTTGTACACCTATTTTAAATGGGATTAGTGTTTCCTCACCTAAAGCAAATGGAAATGCACCAAAACAACAACTTATTAACTGTGAAACCATAAAGTACCACTTAATTTTATACTACTGTGTACAAAAGGATACCTATATTTACTGCATAGTAAAACACATTATTTTATATATATATATATATATATATATATATATATATATATATATACACACACACACACACACACACTGCACAAATCAATCACAAATATAAAAACACATCACACATACTTTACACAAATTGTATGGGTCCTAGCATTAACCCTGTATCCCATATATGATATAACACAATTAACCAACACTTCTGACATCATGAGTGAAAGCATAAGTTGATTTTTAGAAGATGGTCTACATAAAAATCGGCCTTTTTTTAAATACTGTTGATCCGGCATTAAGGTGGTTTTGAGTTGGTTCACCCCATCTTCTTCAGGACAATGTTATAAAACATACACAATTTCCATGTGGGCATTGCCTTTTCTGTTACCACCACCTCATGTTTCTGACTTCTTAAAAGTTAAGCCCTCCTCTTTAGGGACCTAATATCCCTTATCACTACAGGGCCCTCTGCTTGTTCTGGACTCCTGCTTCCAGCAGTGCGGAAATCTGCTCTTCCAATCATTCTGCCCTTTCGTTAAATAATATTTCAAGCTTACTGGGAAGTGCCCTTCCTTCTGTTGGGGGCAGTCGTCCCTTCACCTCCCCATACACTGTCTTCTAACGGGTTTGGTGTTCCTCAGTGCCTTTGTGGTGCACCGCAGTTTCCAGGATTTCAGGAGTAAATTTCGAACCTTTCTTAATATGGCAAGGGATTAGAGAATAGCTGGTGAAAATCCTTAAAACAGACAAGTGAGTAGGTTTACACAGACTCAAAGGGATTCCAACCCTGAAACTGTTGCTTACTGCTTCCCCCAGCCCCAGTATGTAAATCTTCAGGAAAAATGGCAACATAAGGAAACTGTTAGTATTCAAGCCCTATTATAGTATTAGCCGTGGAATAATCTGAGAGAGTATTATCAGAGTTCTTATATAAAGAGATTGCTGCCATAATTTGTCACTGCACTAAATGGTACCAAAGTAACAAGTAGATTTTTTTATTTTTATAGGACAGGTAGATTTATGAAGCAACCTGCCCCATGGGCAAGTAGACATTTTAAGTTCTACACCCCTGTAGCTGTACTCATACAGTTAAGAAAGGGTCAATATCTGCGACTCGACAGATTATCTTAGATGGGTTTAACTAAAGCAGTAAAGGGTGCTGATCAACCTGGCCACTTGAGTGAGCTGCTCCTGCAGCTGGACTTAATGAGCCAAACTCTTCATTTTAAACAACCTATTGATTGAAATGCAGACATGAAATTGGTGCAAGAAAACTCTGCGCACAACAACTCCAGCACTGGGGCCTGCTGGTGCAGCGTGCTGGCCATGAGCAAGACTAGAGTAAGAGAGGCAAGGGCAGGGCCGGCCATGACAGAAAATACTGCCAGGCCTGACAACGGCCTTCGGCACCCTGACCAAACAGCGAAATCACAACTGCTGCCTGAATCACCCAGTGATTGCCAGCCACAGCACTCTAACATCCCAGGCTGGTGGCGTGGAGCGCAAAGTTGCAGAGGAAGCCACCCACCCGGGACCTAACCGCACTACGATGTTGCGCTACGAGCAACTAGGATGCTCGCAGTGGCGATGGACAGCATTTATCTAGGAGCTGACCCAATAACCAGACTCAGTAATTCCCCCTTGCTGCAAGCCCCTGGCGCCACTATCCTTACTGACTTTGCACTTGAAACAGCTTGAATTATTTCATCAGGGCACTGCGTGCACTTCTCAAGCACAGATTGAGCGCCCTACGAACTCAGTAGCACATGAGAGCAAAACTACCCCTTGAGGCTAGGTGGAGTGAGCAGCCACGACATCCCTTGCACGATTATCGCCAGGCCACAAGGGAGCAAGCTCACAGGAAGTAGACGTGTTGTGCCGCTGGACGGGCTGGCATTCAGAAACTGAAGACTCAAAAGCAACTAGAACCCACATTCTGCGCCACCAATGTTTCCACACATAGCGGCCACCCTTGATCAAAATACGTAAATCAGACTGTAAACAACGTAAACTACACCATGCTGTACCCTGCCAGGCTCCAAACTGCACACGGTTGCAGACCTTGTATGTTTACAACTCTGGATGATTCTAACGCATACTTAAAGACATCAATTAAAAGAAACTCAGTACAAGAAGGACCCTTCTGCATCCCCAGCCTCTCGGCCTGACCAACTCGCATAGTGATCTGTAATACTGTGTCTTGTACATTAACTGCACCACAACGTGAAATATTAAAGGCTCTGCAAGCAGGGAGTCCAGGCTTCAACAGGCCATAGAGTTCATTGTGAAAGAGTGCCCTGTGAAAAAGAGTGCCCTTTTATATCCCAAGAAAAAAAAGAAAAAAAAGAAAAGAAAAAAAAAAACACTCCCTCTTCACACATTTTACACAATCATTAGGACATTATCCACCCAGTCCTGGTTTTCCAATGTTATTCATGTTGCTTATTTTAATTTTATAATACCTTTATGGGAGTCCTAATTAAATCTGCGTAAGGTAATGTAAGAAGCATGATACAATATCCTGTAATGTAAAAAGGAGTTTTTTTTTTTTTTTAAAGTAAAATTAAACCTGGTAAAGTACCTATTTGATTATAGTGCTATTTCTTTACACCCCTTACTAAATGCTGTATGAATATCATGTCCACTTGCTAATATCTTTACAATGATTCATTCTCTCATCTTGATTTCACTCCCATATTTTCTCCGAATTATCTAAGACTGGGGTGCCCTCTCTGTTATTGTTATCCCGCTAATCAATTGATTCAATCTGCTTTACCATCCAAGGAATATTAAGGGTAAAAGACATTGAGACTGTAGATGTCTTTACATTGGAAAATGACCAGATACGTACAAGTATCAACAATTCTTGACATTATGTGTCAAATACTGCACACTGAGTTATCTTTGCAATGAAATTTGTAAGGTAAAGTACCTCTCAAAGTACAAGTGCATTATTATATAAAAGATGTTTAAAATTAGTTATATAAAATATAGCACTCCAATAACTCACACTAAGTGCAAAATGCTTAAACCCATTGAGATATATATATATATATAAATAATCATTTCTTCCCTTCGATTTTTTAAAATTATTCCAAATGTTATTTTGATTTTAAAGTAACTAAAGAGATTTTATTTTTAAGAGAAATACCCTACAAAGTGTCTGTGCCTAACCCTGAAAAAAAAATGTTTAATTGAAATACCATATAAAGTGCACATGCCTTACATTGAAAATCTTATCTTCGCTAATAATTGCCAAAAAATGAATTCCTAAGTTAAATACCTATTTATATTAATCTTTCTGTCTAATTTGTATCAGATTTCTTCTGAGATTCATTGTATACTTCTAATGGACCTAGATAACATTCTTAAGATCCCGTATCACAGATGAACATGTAACTCTGCATCTGCATTCAACCCCCATGGACTCGGTTACCATTAAAATTATCCATCTGGATTCAGTTCTCCACAGATATTGCTCTTGATTTCCACCTCTACGATTGGGGTTGATACATTGTATCCCATAATACTGTAGTCCAGTATATTCTCCATTATGTTGTTCCCAAATATGCTTTGCCATGGAGTATGTCATGTCTTTATCATTAATTGCTCTTAGATGTTAAAGTATACGGAGTTTTAATTTGTTCACAGTGCTTCCCACGTATTTCCTACTACTTCCACAAATGTCGCACAACGGATTCTTTCTCTACTTTTCCATTATACGTTTGAAAAGTGGATGTGTTTTTTCCAATGAAACATGCTTTGCATTTCCCACATTTCCAAAATCCAAACTTCTTCTGGTTTAACCAATTCGAAATGTGTCTTTTGTAGGGCCATGTAACTCTTAGACAAATAATCCCCTATGGAAAATGCTTTTTTGTATTTAACTTGTGGGTGAACTAGTAACATCCTTTTCAATGCCTCATCTAATCGTAATAAATTCCAATTCTTATTCAGCAATTTTTTAACCTCATGACTAAGCAGTGTCAAATCTTATAATGTATCTAATCTCATCCTTCTCAGCAGTCGCGAAGATATTCTTGTTCTTTGGTGTCAAAAGATCATTTTGTTTGCTTTTTCTCGCTCTCATTATTGCATCCTTCAGAACGGTATCAGGGTATCCTCTGTGTAAAGCACATGTACATTTCATCCAATTGTCTTTCAAAAGCAGAATGTTCCAAGCAGTTACACCCAACCCTCAAAAATGTACCATATGGTATACTCCATTTGAGAGCTCAAGAATGACCACTGTCAGCGTGCAACAAACTGTTCACACTTGTGGGCTTTCTATAAATCTGTGTGCATATCAGGTTTTCTTTTATATATATATTTAAATACAGATAGGTAATGTTTGTTGTACTAGTTTCATATGTGAATTTCAAATGCTTCTTGTTCCCCCTCCCAAATCAAATACAGTTCATCAATATAACAGACCCATAATACCACATGTTCTAAATTTTGATTACTGTTACACCAAATGGTTTCTGCTCCCCACCATCCCATGACAAGATTGGCATACATTGGCGCAAAGGAAGTACCCATCGCTGTCCCTCTTTTGTAAATAGTATTGACCATCAAAGAGAAAGCTATTATGAGTTAAACAATGTAACATCTCCAAAATCATCTCTGTATGCCTCAATAAAACCAATGGACCTTGCTCTTAAAAATATTTGCAAGCCTCAAGGCCATCTTCATGTCTTATGGAGGTATGCATGGAAACCTCATCAATTGTTGCCATGATGTATTCTTTCTTACATGGGATGTTATCGATCCAATTGAGGAAGTCCATGGAATCTCTCAAATAGGAAGGCAGGTTGGGAACGTAGGGAAAAAAAAATATATATATATCAACAACTCTAGAAGTGTTTTCTAATAGAGATCCTATAGAACTTACTATTGGCCTTCCTGGTGGATTTGTTTTGTTCTTATTTTCAGCAAGAAATATATTGTTGGAGTAATAGGATCATCTATCTTTAGGTACTTCACGTCTTCCTCTAGGATACCTACATCTTGCCAGTTTTTCAATTTACCAGGATATTCCACCATTTTATCAGCCATGGTGTTCTTGCTTAGCTTGATATAACTTGCTTTATCATTAAGTTGGCTCATTGCTTCCCTAATGTATTCCGTACGATCAAGGATCACAATATTGACTCCCTTATCTGATGCTTTAATGATGATTGTATCATCATTTCTCAAGTCTTTTAATGCTTCCTAATCTTCTTGCATCATGTTAGTCTGTATATGTTTATCCGTCTCCGCATCAACTCATCAGGCCTTCTACCATCACTTCTTGAAACAGATCTATCTTATTTCCAATGGGGAGTAGAGGACAGAATCGTAATTTGGGTTTACATTGACTAGAAACTGAACCGTCTGTTGTGATGCCAATCACGTGGCATAGTTCTTGATCAGATAGTTTGTTCATTTTTCATATCATCATTGTCTTTGGATTCTTCTTCCAATTCCATGAGGCTTCTGAGATATTCCATACCTCCAATATTTATAAGAGACATCTCTTGTGATTTACTCTGATTCATATTTCTTATGTTGACTTCTTGATGCAAAATACTTTTGTTAGTTTTAACTTTCTTGAAAATGTGTATAAGTCAATCTTAGCACTGCAAGGTCCATTCCAACCATGGGGCGAAATGTCAACCCTTTATTTAGTAATCTAAAGTGTTTGTCTTCTAATGATCTTGAGGACAGATTAATGACTAAATCCTCTTGCTGTTTCAACTTAATGTTCACCTCCTCTTTTCTTGCCTCTTCCTCCTCTATAGATCCAAATGTTACAGAGATGTTCTAGCTAGGTTGACGTTTTACTCTTCTGGCATGAGTTAGTTTCTTCAGGTAAGTATAATTAAAAGTATGACTAACTGCTGAATATGTATGGTTTTGTACAGGGTCAGACCTGGCATCTTTTGGCATGGTCTTCCCCCCCCCAACCCTCCCCCATCCCCTCCCCTTAGGCTTTTTGCTTTCAGACTTCCTGTTTTGACTGTGTGCTGAATTTCATTTTTCTTGGCATTAGAACTAGTTTTTCACTATTGCAAGGACTATTTCTCTCATAGATTAGTACGGAGATTGCCTTAAACAATCTTTTAAGTGTATTTTCAAATTGGGAAAAGATAGAAAAATTTAGTTTGGGGTCTCTGGACTCACAATTTAAAACACATTGTTTCGTATAGGTGGTTTTTAAATTGCAGGTCTGAAAAGCCACTTTTAAAAAGTAGGCATTTTCTTACTTTAACCATTCTGTGCCTCAGCCTGGCTCCAATCCACATCTGGTCTGTATGGGCTTAGGTGACAGCTACATTTGTGCATTTCATCCAGACAGTCGTAAGATACAAGGAACACTTCTGGCCTGAGAACATTCTACCAGGAAGAAGGACTGCAGGGCTGTCAGGAGGGACTGCAGCTTTGCTGCTTGCTCTGCTGTGTTGGCCTGCTGCCTGCCACTTCCTGCCTGGGAGTGAGAGGACTGGATCTAACTCTACATCCTGCAATCTAAAGTTTCTTTAAGGGCCTGACCGAGCTGGACTCCTGTTTTTGTAGTCTAAGCGAAACAAAGACTTCGCCTGCATCTTGCTACCAACACTGGGACAGCAGAGTAGTGCAGAATCCAGTCCTGGGCCCTCAGAGGTGAATGTGGTGCTGCAACACAAGAACTCATGCAACAACACTGGCACGACACTTGGAACTGATGCATCACACTTCAGAAACGCCACTTTTGCTGCTGCCTGAAACAAAGTTGCAGACACTGCACGATCCAGACTTGCAACGCAGCCCTGACAGTGACACACGAACGACGTTGCCCAATCAGGTAAAAACACATCACTTGCTAGAGTGGCGCATCCTCTCCTCTGGATCAATGCAACGTCACTGTGCGTGGATGCAACAAAGGTACTGTTCGCAGGTCTGTGCGACTCCTGTACCTGGCTTGTGTTCTATTGCGGTCAGACTGCACTTTTGAATTTGCTCTGGACCAGCGTGACCAGATAGTTTCGGTTGGAGCTATAGGGTTTTAAGCACTGCATTTTGATCTAACTTTTAAAAATTCATAACTTGACTTGTATACGTTGTATTTTTGTTGTTTTGGTCTGGTTTAACTCTGGTAACTATTGACTATTTTTCAAACTGGAGTAGAGTCCTTTTGTGGTGTTTTCACTGTGTTACTGTGAGTCTGCGCAACTTCTTTACACATTGCCTCTTTAGTTTAGCTTGACTGCTATGTGCCAAGCTACCAGAGGGTGAACACATGTAAAAACTCTAATTGTGTATCTCACTTACCCGGAGTAGAATTGTGGCCCCTACTTGAATAGAGTGCAAACCTCTGCCAACAAGAGAATACATTTCTAACATAGGGGTAAAATGGCAACCTAACTCCAACGTCCCTGTAACCTTTGTTTTTTTTCAGTAATTTCTATGTTGTTTTTTTTGTTTTGTTTTTTATGTACAGTAAAGTAATACTGCACATTAATACAACCACTACCGCGCATGGCCTTCAGCGGTGCAGGGCGTGGATTACCCACAGGGCCTGGCCTATGACCAGGCCCTGCGGCCAACCCTCCCGCATGCACCCAAACCCACGCTGAATGTGGCCTTTGGCTGTGCACAGCATGGGGTTCGAGGTAGTGGATTTTTTTTTTTTTTTTTAATTTATTATGATCCGCGGATCCTTCTCAGGTTTACACTGAGGGCTACACAGAGCCCCACGGTGGATTAACTGATTGGGCAAAAAAAAAAGCTAATTCTGTGCTCATAAGGGGTCCCTCAGAGATCCCTCCATATGTCCTCTATGGGGTCAGGATACCTGTATTCTGACTTCCATATATGTTTTCACACTGTTTCTTTCCCACCATCACCATCCCCCTCCCCAGCCCATGTGGGAAACAATAGTGGCCGCAACCTTTCGGTGAGCTTTTGCCTGGGAGCAGCTGGTCCTTCCCAAGTGGATCCTCGTTCTTATATATCTATATTTTTTTTTACCTTAAATAACTCCGAAATTATTGAACTGATTTAAACCAAATCACAGAAAGCACTATCTGCGGACCAAAATCAAGCTTTCTGCCAAATTTGGTGTAGTTCCGTAAAACGGTTCAGGCTGTGGCCGTGTCTTAAAATAAATAAATAAATAAATAAATATATATATATATATATAAAATGCAGAATCCCCAAAAACACAGAATGGGGGAAAATGTTTTTTATGACCCCTCCCCCCACCACCCCACTTAATGAATCACCCTGAAACTTTCGACACAGCAGCTGAACTGACTGTCGTATTCATTTTCAAAATTTTGCGAAGATCCATCAAATGCCACCAAAGTTGTGGGCAAAACAAAAAACGCTCCACCTATGGATAGAGTGGGTCCTAACTATAACTACCTACTGGCTATCGTCAGTAGGTTATAGAAATAATAATAATAAATTATATATCTATCTATCTATCTATCTATCTTCGGTTGGCTGGATAAACAAAGGAATGAGGCTAACTGCTTGTTGCCACCGGGTAACGGCCTTGTAGCAGTGGTCCATCCTGGACGCACCAAGAATAATGGTTTCCTTTCCAAATTATATTAACTATGGTCTATTACTGAATATGCCACTCTACCTACACCACCCCCTCCCGTCACCACCACCACAAACAGTTACATTTGTGGCTACTGCTGGACAAATTCCTACATCCTGCTTGTCCAGTAAGCAAAGTTTGATAGGACTTGTAGGAAGTTGGCTCTGTATGTACTATTTCAAAGTAAGAAATAGCATGCACAGTCTCCAAGGGTTCTCCTTAGAGGTAAGATAGTGGCAAAGAGAGATAATTCTAATGCTCTATTTCGTGGTAGTGTGATTGAGCAGTAGGCTTATCAGAGGGTAGTGTTAAGATTTGTTGTACACACACAGGCAATAAATGAGGAACACACTCAGAGACAATTCCAGGCCAATAGGTTTTTATATCGAAAAATATATTTTCTTAGTTTATTTTAAGAACCACGGGTTCAAGATTTACAAACAATACTTTAAATGAAAGGTATTTCACTCAGGTATCTTAGGAACTTTGAATCATCACAATAGCATGTACAGTTTTGGCAAAAATGTCAATAAGCTATTTTAAAATGGGACACAGTGCAAAATTCAACAGTTCCTGGGGGAGGTAAGTATTTGTTAGTTTCACAGGTAAGTAAAGCACTTACAGGGTTCAAAGTTGGGTCCAAGATAGTCCACCGTTGGGGGTTCAGGGCAACCCCAAAGTTACCACACCAGCAGCTCAGGGCCAGTCAGGGGCAGAGGTAAAAGTGGTGCCCAAAACACACAGGCTTCAATAGAAATAGGGGTGCCCCGGTTCCAGTCTGCCAGCAGGGAAGTACCTGTGACTTCGGAGGGCAGACCAGGGGGGTTTTGTAGGGAAGGGGGGGGGGGGGGGGGACACAAGTCAGCACAGAAAGTACACCCTCAGCGGCAAGGGGCGGCTGGGTGCAGAGTGCAAACAGGCGTCTGGTTTGCAATAGGTTTCAATGGGAGACCCGGAGGTCTCTTCAACAATGCAGGCAAGCAAGAGTGGGGGCTCCTCGGGGTAGCCTCCACCTGGGATAGGAAGAGGGCCACCTGGGGGTCGCTTCTGCACTGGAGGTCGGATCCTTCAGGTCCTGGGTGCAGTGTGTTTACCAGGCGTCGGGTTCTTTGAAACAGGCAGTCGCTAGGGGGGTCAACTCTGGCTACTCACAGGCTCGCAATCGCCGGGGAGTCCTCCCTGTAGTGTAGGTTATCCGCAGGTCGAGCCAGGGGCGTCGGGTGCAGGGTGGAAAGTCTCACGCTTCCGACGGGAAACGTGTGGCCTTTAAAAGTTGCTTCTTTGTTGCAAAGTTGCAGTTTCTTTGGAACAGGGCCACTGTCCTCTGGAATTCTTGGTCCTTTAAGATGAAGGGTAGTCCTCTGAGGCTTTAGAGGTCACTGGACCCTGGGGGGATGCGTCGCTGTTGCAGTTTTTCTCGAAGTGGGGAGACAGGCCGGTAGTGCTTGGGCCAAAGCAGTTGGTGTCTCAGTCTTCTCTGCAGGGCTTCAGGTCAGCAGTCCTTCGTCTTCAGGTTGCAGGAATCTGATTTCCTAGGTTTTGGGGAGCCCCTAAATACTGAATTTAGGAGTGTGTTTAGGTCTGGGAGGGCAGTAGCCAATGGCTACTGTCCTTGAGGGTGGCTACACTCTTAGTGCCTCCTCCCTGAGGGGAGGGGGGCACATCCCTATTCCTATTTGGGGAATCCTCAAAAATCAAGATGGAGGATTTCTAAAGGCAGGGGTCACCTCAGCTCAGGACATCTTGGGGGCTGTCCTTACTGGTGGGTGACTCCTCCTTGTTTTTCTCATTATCTCCCATGGACTTGCCGCCAAAAGTTGGGGCTGTGTCCAGGGGGCGGTATCTCCTCTAGCTGGAGTGCCCTGGGGCATTGTAACACGAAGCCTGAGCCTTTGAGGCTCACTGCTAGGTGTTACAGTTCCTGCAGGGGGGAGGTGTGAAGCACCTCCACCCAGAGCAGGTTTTTGTTTCTGTCCTCAGAGAGCACAAAGGCCCTCACCACATGGGGTCAGAAACTCATCTCTCAGCAGCAGGATGGCACAGACCAGTTAGTCCTGCACTGAACAATTGGGTAAAATACAGTGGGCATCTATAAGATGCCCTCTGTGTGCATTTTTTAATAAATCAAACACTGGCATCAGTGTGGATTTATTATTCTGAGAAGTTTGATACCAAACTTCCCAGTATTCAGTGTAGCCATTATGGAGATGTGGAGTTCGTTTTTGACAAACTCTCAGACCGTACACTTAATATGGCCACAACTGTACTTAATGTCTAAGAATAGACTTAGACACTGTAGGGGCATATTGCTCATGCAGCTATGCCCTCACCTGTGGTATAGTGCACCCTGCCTTAGGGCTGTAAGGCCTGCTAGAGGGGTGACTTACCTATGCCACAGGCAATATTTTGTGTGCATGGCATCCTGAGGGGCATGCCATGTCGAATTTGCCTTTTTCTCCCCACCAACACACACAATCTGCAATGGCAGTGTGCATGTGTTAGGTGAGGTGTCCCTTAGAGTGGCACACCATATGCTGCAGCCCTTAGGGACCTTCCCTGGTCACAGGGCCCTTAGTACCACTAGTACCTTTTACAAGGGACTTATCTGTGTGCCAGGGGTGTGCCAATTGTGGAAACAATGGTACATTTTAGGTGAAAGAACACTGGTGCTGGGGCCTGGTTAGCAGGGTCCCAGCACACTTCTCAGTCAAGTCAGTATCAGTATCAGTATCAGGCAAAAAGTGGGGGGTAATTGCAACAGGGAGACATTTCCTTACATAATCTCATAATCTCATAATGTACATTGAGATGTTGGGGCTTGATGTGGGGAGGGAGGTATAAGATGTTAATGTGATTAAGACTGAGCTCTGTGCCACACAGCTTACTCCACACACAACACATGTCCTGCCAGGTTAGCTGTAATAATTCACACAGGAGTGAATACACTCATCGATTGCGCCCAACAGTGATGTCTAGATTTAAACCTGGATTGTAAGAGGAATAACCTGTCATTGTAAGGCCCACCAAATACTTGCCTACTTTAAGAGGTGTGACTTCTTGTTGCTATAAGAAAAACATGTTACATCAAGGGATAATACACATTCCTAGGTGGCTGGTCACTGATACTTCTCTTCATTTTTCACCTATTCTGTAGGGGTAGCTATCATTATCAGAATAGAGGTCCCGTTCAAACTGGTGCATAGGCCTCATGATGCCAACCAGCATTATCTACTGGCCCAGGGAATGCTTGGTTCGGAGTACATTACTATAGTAAATAAATGTGTACGGCCCCAACATTGAGGACTCTGCCTTCCTTACCAATGTTATGGTGGCACTGGCTGCATCCAGCCCGCACACCTATGGAGAGGTGACTAACACTGCCCTCCTCCCTGCACTAGACAGCATCACCGTCAGGGCCGACCAACATACCCAGGGGTGAAATTAAATCATTAGAATTATGCAAAGCACTTGCGTGGTTAACATTTCAGGAAATGCAATCTACAATCAAAGATTACTCCTATTGCTCATCTGTACTGTACACGCTTCTTGATGTCTATTTCAGGCTAGGGACACAAGATACAGTGGATTGGTAGGGCCATGTTAAATACTTGCCACGTATGCTATCAGACTATTCACCAGGTTTGCTAGCACGGAACAATTTGGCTAATACACAAGCACAGAGGCTGTAGTGACTGATCCCTGAGGTGCTATTGGGTCGGACGTTTTGCTTGAAAATCTGTAAGGCCATCTTATCTTAATTCACTGAAAGCCTTCAAGGTCGTGAGCAGGGATGAGTATTTCCAAGTGCTACAAGGATCCCTGAGCCCTATGGGGCGACCTGGGTAGTCTGGAGTCAGACATTAAGAAACCTGAACGAAAATGTGAGCTCAGCCATGACCAGAGCTTCTTAAATGCTCTAAATTTAACAAGGCTGGAGTTATATGAGACAGTGAACTGGGAGGCAACATTTCTTGCCAAGTATGCAGCACCAAACAATATGGAGCGGTCACCTGTTCACACTCATGAGACCAGCCTGGGCCTCGGTTGATGGGATCCTGCTTGAAAACCCCACAACTCGAGCAGTTCATAACCACAAAGATATCTTTAAAGCATATGTTGAGCGCTATGCCAATCTCAACCTAAAATGAACACCCCCATGGTGAACATACACTAGTACCTCAATGAACCGACCCTTTCTTGGCTAGACCCAGCAATTGGGTGTTCTGTCCCTGGTCCAGTCCGTCCAGTGCACCAGCGCACAAAGCTTCACTAAAGTCAAAACAAATTCAAGAACGCATGGAAGAGCAACAACGCACATTTCAAGCCATGACAACTGGATAGAGATCAAAATGCACTGGGGTGCACTCAAACACATGGAGGTAAAAATCAATCAATATTGAAATGCATCTTCTGAGGTCTATGTAGCCCTACGTACAGGAATCCCATGATATCAGCAGACTGGAGGTGGTCTTAATAGCGACGGGAGCAATGACATTCATACCTGATGCATATTATGGTTTCACTGTAGACCATCTTCACCCCATTACCTCCTGACGACAATCACATGGCCCCCTAAAAGGGTACCACATCTCCTTATTCATGTGTGTAAATACATTTTACATCCGCTGCATTCAGAGGGATTTATTGGTTTTAGTTTTGAGGGGCTTAACACATTTAAGCACAAGAATACTGTAGTTTTCTCATAAGGACACCCCACAAAAAAAAAAAAAAACACCACCAACTATGAATTCGGCAGCACAGAGGAATAGAGTAAGTGTCCTCCGATTCTACACATGCTATTTGTATTAAAGGGTGATGCTGTTTTGGAATGTGCAGCTACAAAACCTTCACTCCTGTGAGCTAATAGAGGACTAACATTATATTAAAGAACAACATACTTGGGTCCAGCATCAACAGCACTCTTTTTAAACGGGTATTACAGTGTGACAGCACATAATGATCCAATGGTAATTACTACTTGAAGGCAAATCGCATACAGATCATTAGGTACTATGCACTGCACTTATTTACATTAATTCAGAAAGCCCTTGGTGCATTGAGCATGCGAGTATCACAATTCAGTCTCTTTGGTAAGAAGTAATACCTTAAATCCTAGCTAAATAGCTGTTTTAACAGAATGTTCCTGACTTTTTTTTTTTTTTAAGGGGGGGGGGGGGAATGCCTAAAACGTTGGCAGGGAGGCAGCATTCTGAATCTAGGCCATATGAATGTCACACTTCATTGTTTAACTGAAAGAAAAAAGCTCAACTATAATCAACTCTTAGCCAACGCTGCAACAGCATTCTGCCAGCTAAGCAAGCTGGGGAAGCAAGGATGCAACTACTGCAAATTTATAAAAATAAAGGATACCCTAAAGGGTCCAGTCTGTGCAGTGCATAAAGCCACAGAAATGAAATGCGATTTCCGTTTTATTGCAGTGATGAACTTAAACAACACAACGTTCACACAAGTGAACGGCAACTTCAAATGAAGCAGAGTTCTGCCTGTATTCTGACAACATGTCAGCATCTGGCTAATGGGTATAAAGAAAGGAGTGAGTGGGATATAAAGGCAACTGCTAAATATAAATAAAAAATAAAAAATAAAAAAAAAAACTTTTAGACTCAAAGAAATACCAACCTCAAGCACGCTTTATTATAATAATGCCCCACTTTGCACACTGTCACTGATCAATACAAGCAATGGCATTAAAAACACAAAGCATTTCGGATTTCTTCTAATGTAACCTTGGTATTTAGATTAGCAAGAGTCATTCTGGCCTTAAATGTTATTAGTGAACCTAATAGTGTTGCTGAAATGAGGCGCTTCCATCATAGCGAGCACTGAGATCCGGTCAGTAGTCACCATAAATATACATAGAATATATCGCATGTACCAGAATACTTTCCTTTCGCGCGAGTCAGGCTTTAGGTACTAAGTGATTTTCTGTAGCCTTGATTTGATTATTTTTAACTACACTGCCCTGTGATAGTGCGGTGCATGATACAGAAGCCAGCAGCGGCACGGCGCTTTATACAGCAGAGCACATTAAACTAGATACTGACTTTTAATTTATTATCCCTGCGAGAAACCACTATTTTGGATCAAGTTCAAAACCTGGTAGGTTTCTAGAAATACTCGGTTAGGGACAGTAGTCCAGCGCTACCCCTCACTATTAGACGGACTGAGCGTCCTTCAAGCCTTAACACAGTGATAGCTCAAACCAAACAGCAGCTAATACTGCTCTGGATGCAGCAGAGCTGCTAAGACCGCGCAGAAAATGGCTCTAGCATTGCGAATTAAGGTACTATAAAATGAAGAGCGTCGCTAACTATTAAATACCTGTTTCGAATACGTCGGCGATCTAGTGCACATTGAGTGGACTATACTTACAGCTACTGCTCCAGGACTTGAGCAAGGACTTTATGCTTAACTCAAAAAACAGAGAATCCTGGAGGCTCAGCATAATGCTTCTGGCAGCCAGGGTGGCGGCGGCGGAAGCAGGGGCCCCTGCTTGGTGTGGTGGGGATGCCTTGTCACACGATGGCCTCTCCTCGCAGGCAGCAGAATCACAGCCTTGGCCTCCGGTGTCGCTGCTTCATTGCCATGCAGCAGCAGAGTGACGCACAAGTAGAGTAAAAACGCTGCTGAATGCAGATGAAGTCCCAAGTACGAAAAACGCTTACAAGTTTGCAGAGAGGGGCCTGAAGGGCAGCGTCACCTTTCCTCGTGCTGTGACGCACTGGGGGCAAGGCTCAGGACACGGTGGGAAGACCAGGCTCTGAAATGCAGTACGCAACACTGATTTTGTAGGTAATTGTGTTCGTAAGCGGTTGGGTGCTGTTCTGAATGAACTGCAACCTTCAACTTGTTCCGGTAGCTTTGGCGGAATCAAAATGGATTAATGAAATGACACCGGATCCGCGTGTCTCCTTTCGAAAACAGCTGGCGAAAACAGTTGCAATCCATTCCGCACTGCTCCGTGCACGAAAAAAAACACCCTGCGCTCGTCTCGCGAGCAGTACATTCTTTCCACGGCACCACACACCCAGTCAGTAAGCAGTGACTTTTCAGCGTTGCCTGTGACGAAGCAGAGAACAGCGTCCCTCCTAAGCCACTGGAGATAATGCTGGCTAATGGAATGGATGGTGAGGTAATGAATGCTGTGCGCCTCTGAGCCCGTATCAGCTCGCTGAAAACGGCACTGCCCACTGCCAAGTTTCTTCCTGTCTCGTGAACCACTGGTCTTTCATGTCTCATTTCCTAATTGCAGCACCGAGTGAGGAAACGATAAGAACACTAAGCAAACGCCGAACTAAAATATCTCTAGTTATAAAACGCACATTATAAATGTATTTAGATACAAAATAATCCGACGCATGCTTCTCACATACTATTAGCACAATTAACTGCTCATTAAGTGCCACATGCTCTCTTTTGGTTGCTCTAGAGCACTCGCGACACACAAACTATGTACAGAGTCAATAAAAAATTAAACGTGAATTAAAGAGAACGGTATTGTTATGGTAGAATATTCCGTCCTCGGGGACAGTTTAGTAAATTTGTAGAATCCAGCTCTGATCAATGGACGAGTCCCAGGTGAACATGCACAGTGCTGGAGTTGCTTTATTTGATTCCTATTAATAAGAGGGAGACAACCACAAAGGTGAGTCACAAACGGCATGCAACTGTCTGGAAATACAGAAGACCTGCTACCAGGCTGGTTTTCACTCTCCAACTGACTCAACACAGGCCCACGCTGAGTCACATAAGCAGTGATGGTGGGGGCCACGGTCAGTTCAAGGTTGGACTACAGTAACAGCTACCCATGTCAAAGAACAACAAAGAGCACTCAGCTGGCTGAGTAAGAAGGGCCATGGGAAATCAGCCAAAAGGAAAACTCCCACTGGCTATCAGTGAAAGGCTGAAAATGCTTTAAAAACTGGCTGCTGACTGGTCAGGTGTATGAACTGCATTCTCAAATACACAGGAAGCACAATCAAATAAAGTTAAAATCAGAAGGGGGTGGTCAGTAGTGCCTTCTCAATTCAGGTCCAGTTTCATTGAACCCCTTTCCAGATTTACCAACAAATTTCAGAACTTTACATTCTTTAATAATGCAGTTAAACATACCTATGTTTGCCCACACAAAAAGACGAATGGATAGTAGCAACGTTTACACGTCTAAAAGATGGATGGACAACACTACTATTAATGTTATTAAACTTTTTATATTGAGACACTGTTTGGGAACATTAACCACTATCTTTTGGAACAATTGGTGTCTCCCAAAAAACTAGAATGAAAATTGAAAAATAAAAACTCTAGCATCTGCATCTCTCTTTTCCTAGAAATGGCTAGAACAAGTAATAAATACCACGCAGGTTCCTTACAACATGGTCTGTTCAGTTATTCCTAGTAGGCCTTCACTTCCTGTGTGCCACAAACCTATTCCAGTGATCCTCAGTCTTGCATTTCCCTGGATGCACCATTTAATGTGAACTAAAACTTTAAAGAAGGCAACCCCCCGGGCAGAATACAACTTGTTAATGTTTGAAAGCTCAGGTAGCATTAAAACTTAACATTCACCACTCTGGCCCTGCTTGTCAATGGATTTAGACCACGGGATGCCATCAGTAAATACTGACTTTTCGGCCATAGGATCAGAATTTGAAATGGATAGTAAAATATGCCAGATCTTCAGCCAAATCATAATAAAAACATTTATATATTGCACAATCCAATGATGAGCTGCTATCTGAAAGCAGATGGACAGCTACATCTTAGTTCTCACCAGAAAACAGCGAAAACACAGCTCTGAAATTTATATACAACTTTACCCTTTCAATGGAGACTAAACATTGCGTCCCAATGGTTCAAATATGGAAACTACCTTTAAGAATGAACATTAAGACGGAAAAATGACTATCGTTTGGAAACAAACTTATTTCACGACCCTCAAAGCTGAAACAGGCCTCAAAAACCACCAATGCCCGTGATCAGTGGCGCTAGCAAGTCTGCAGAGGTTCTGAAAGCTTCTATAGCTCCACAGCTCCTTAAGTCGATGGAACACGTAGTGTCAAAAGCATGTAGGATCAAACCAGAAATACAAATGTACACACTGAAAACAATAAGCATGCACCACTAAAGGCAGAGGCAAATAATATTAATCAATCATGTGAGCCAGTCCAAACGACTAATTTGCACACTGTTTACTGTTTAATCCATAGGCTTGTCTTTAGGAAGGCTTTTGGTTTCCTTAATGGTGGCCCATTACATATCGGAAGTTTAGCTCCAAACCTTGAAACATGGAAGAACTGGTTTAAATCCTGGCTTCCCTACTACAATATAGTGCTCCACTCTGGGCAAATAACTTACACTCTGTGTCAGAGTCGCTAGAGGCAATCAAGTTTTCAGTGCGTTAAACACCATCAAATCTTTCACTCATCTGAAAATGCCTTCTTCTAACCTTCTACAAGCCATAACCTATTTGAAAACTTTATCCTGGGTGGGATGAGATATCGTAGCAGACTGAAATTTCGCATGAATAAAACATTTGATGTTGCTCTGCACCCTAAATACGACGAGCATATACCATAAGCACATACCTGCCTGCTTGTTCATGATAAAAAGTAGAACAAGAACTGGCAAAACCTGTAGGTCTCGCCTTGTTGTCTAATGGTTTTGGTGATACTTTTTGCATAGACGCAGCAATGAGGGGAAAAAAGAAGAATGCGCATGCATGATCATATACGATAAGTAATTTAAAAGAAAATTTGTTTAAATTAAAAATAACTTTATCCACGTGAAACTGCTTTTCCTATTGCAGGGCCAGCAAACCAGCTGTCAGGAAAACTATTGTCAGTGTTGTTAAGTTCTTCCCTCAGCAAAACGATTCCCCTTTTCCTTGTACCCACGTTGGCTGCAGCGGCGTCCTCACTCCCAGTGGCTCTTGCGGAGGCTGTTCTTAAACCTGAAGAAGCTAATTCTAACTGCCACTCAAGATGGTGGCCAGAAATCTTTGGGAGGTCAGCACTCTAGTTAGTCTCGTGCTGAAACTTTCCTCCAGCTGTTTCACTCTGGGAGTTGTGCACTTCAAATGTCATCCTGAGGAGAATTAGCAGTGTAGGCACTTTGTTTCAAAGAGAATTCTTCCAGTTTCGAATAATTATTTAATTCTCTTGTTACAGTGTGCACACCAGCTACCTTTTCCCTTCTGGGGAAGCTGAATTTCTTCCAACAACTGGCTATTGGCTTTCTAATGAGAATTCGTTTTGGCTCAACAGAACATCAAGCAACTGCAGTAAGGAATCCTTTTGTATGATATATATTTAAAAACTCTTTGCCTTGCAGACTTGCCAGTCTTAGAGACAAACGACAAACCTCAGTGCTCTAATTCCTAGAGACTGATTGAGAAAACAACCTTAAGAATGAGTTTTCATTTCCTGTAAAACACATTAGTAGATTGTATATCTGTGAACCTTTGAACTGTTCTCCAGAGAACCCTGGGTGTCTCGGACTCCTGAAGAAAAGAAAATATTAAGTTAACATTGTTCTCTTAGAGAGAGGTGAAGGTTACAGAAGCACACACTGAATATCCTATCTTCAAATGGGAAACACAGGCTGGAACTGGATCTGGAGGCGGTCTCTCTTTTTCTATTCCCATTCCCCTTCCCCCCCAGCGGATGCAAGGTTCAGATAATAAGTAAAGTCTGAGCACGCATCTGTTGGAGAGAGTTGGATAAAAGGCATCTGCTCCGGTGGAAGTTTGATTTAATGGGTAATCTGACACCAGCAAGTGGCAGCTACTAAGCCCTCCAGAAAAAGGCAATACAAAAAAAAAGAAGAAAAAAAAAAAAAAAGAGACCATAACAGATAGGGAACAAGGGTGGAGGAACAACCAAACAGGTGGGGAGCAAACGAGGAACAGGTGGAACAGTAGGGGAGAAACAGATGCGTGGAGGGATGGGTTGGGGATCAAACGAGGCAAAGGTGGAGGGATGGGTTGGGGAGCAACCGAGGCACAGACGGAGGGGTGGGTTGGGGAGCAACCGAGGCACAGACGGAGGGGTGGGTTGGGGAGCAACCGAGGCACAGACGGAGGGGTGGGTTGGGGAGCAACCAAGAAACAGGCAGCGGGGTGGGTTGGGGAGCAACCAAGGCACGGGCAGCGGGGTGGGTTGGGGAGCAACCAAGGCACGGGCAGCGGGGTGGGTTGGGGAGCAACCAAGGCACGGGCAGCGGGGTGGGTTGGGGAGCAACCAAGGCACGGGCAGCGGGGTGGGTTGGGGAGCAACCAAGGCACGGGCAGCGGGGTGGGTGGAGAAGAGCAAACAAGGAGTGGGTCAGGTGGGTGGGAGAGCAATTAAGGAATGGGTGGAGGGGATGGGTCATATGGAGTAGAGCAACCAATGAGTGGGTGGAGGTGTGGGTCAGATCGGGGAGCAACCGAGGAGTGTGTGCAGGGGTGGGTCAGGTGGTAGAGCAACATAGAAGCAGGTAAGTGAAACAGAGTGGCATGTGTAAGGCAATAGAGGAATGGGTGGGAGAGCAACAGAGGACAACAGAGGATCAGGTGGGAAGGAGTGGGTATGCGTGGGCTGGGTGACAGAGAAATGGAGGAGCAGGTGTGAAGAGGGTTGGGTGAGGGAGCAACAGAAGAGCAGGGGTGGAATGTGGTGGGTTGAGTTGGGTGTGGAAGAAATAGAGGATCGGGCAAGGTAGCAAGGGCATGGGCGCACAAAATAGCAGTTTGGAATGTAGAGCAGCCCAGCAACAAATAGTATCTGCTGGGCCCACCAATTTAAAAAAAAAAAAAAAAAAAAAATATTCATGTGACTGCATGGGCAGGGGTAGCAATGGAGAACTGGGAGTTGGGGAAGGTGAAGCAAGGGGGGGTACGGCTATTAGTGTAGGCAGCACTTAGGAGAGAGAGTAAGCAAACATGCATTCAGAGTGCTAAATGAAAAACAAAAAAGTAGTTCCCTAAACGTCAGCAGTGGAAGAACACAAGTCAGGCAATTAAAAGAACGGTAAAGAGGCTATACTCCAGGGAAAGACAAACACAAGAAGAAGAAAAGCCATCGAAGGAGAGCCAAGAAAATGATTGATAACAAAAATTCTAAACCCACTCTAAGGTTTTGGTATGGTGCAGAACAGGAGTTTGTTTACGGCCAGATAAAAGAAGTCTGATAGGAGAGTCCTAAAAAGAAAACATATTTCCTTGCATGCTAGTCCATGAAGAGGAGGCCCTTTCTATATCTTCTTAAAAGTCTCCTTCTCCTTGAAGAAGTAGCCTAAGAGTCACTGACACTGTACAAGCCAATGGTCATATCCTGCATGAGTAAGAAAGAATGATACTAGACCTGTGCCCATAAGTGTACTACCTTCTGAGAGCATGGCTAAACTTGCTGAAAGATAGATGTACCCTTAAAAACTGCAGGAGGTTCAGATCTTTTCCCTCCTATGGAACGGTCAGTACAAACCTGCAGAGAGCCATCCTATTGCCTCCCAGCAGAACAGACTTGCACACTACTCCCACCACAGCAGGGGCTCCAGAATTCAAGGCTGGTAACTGTACCCTCCCACACGCTTTACGATCCAAAAATAGTTATCTATCTTGAAGACACAAGAAGCTATGAAGAGCCATCTCTCCTCAAGGCAAAGGAGGCTAGGAAGCTCGAGTGGACACGGTGGGGAGAAGGTACAGCAGACATAGGAGACTGACGGAGGTTAGAAAGCAAACTGGGCAGCTGGAACTGACCCCAGATTGGGAAATTAGTGACTGAGTGGGTGAAGCTCCATCGAGGTTGTCAATCAAATGTCCAGACAGAGTCAACAACAACTAACTCTTCTTTTGTCAGATGTTAATTTGAGAGTGTTAATGGTCATCCATGCGACAATCTCTTTGTACATTTCTGAATGGGCTTTGGCCTGAGGTAGGTGGCTAAATGGACAATCCGGGCATCATCCATACATGATAAAACAGAAAATATGCTATAGAGAAAAATAATCATAGGAAATGTCATACCGAATAATGGACAAATTAGCTTGAAAAAATTCAAACAAAGGTATACGAATCAGATAATTGGATGAGGAATGAACGGACTCCATATGGCTACAGGAGTCTAAGTAATATAACTGAATAGCAAAAATTGAGGAGGTTGGCA